>NC_084912.1:19102740-19352666 GCF_949316345.1 Pungitius pungitius
GGAACTCCTTAACCTGCAGCTGTAGCCTCTGCATGGGGTCTATGGGTGTGATATGAGTCTATGAACACTCAGCAGCTAGACTATATGGAGGCACCTAGAACACAATGAACTCATCCAGACTGCCGTTTCCTTTGCTTTGTCCTAACATGGATTCTACAACACTTAAACTGAGAGGGATTGAGCCACGAGATTCGTCATCAATAACCACTTATAAATATCCCCAGCTTTTCTGTGTGTGTGTGGGTGTGTTTCTGTGTGTGTGTGTTCCAAGCCTTTTTCCCTAGTTGCAACAATTATTGCATTAGCTATCTTGTTACCTTCTTAATGGCTTAGGAAATCAATGCTAGCTTTGACGGTGCGTCCGGTGGACACATCCACTGCCATGGCCCGGATCTCTGTGTCCCCAAACTGCATGAGCGTCTGGATCTCGCGACGTGGCGCCGTGCTTTCCGTTCCACTCACATCCAGGCGAAGTGTCCCGCACTTCCTGACGCCGGGCTCGCTGATGAACCCCGCTTTTTCCTTCTCAGAGCAGTAGACGTGGATGACAATGACCTGCTGAGACGGCTTGGCCGGGGTGTAGCTTCGCTTCACCATCTCACCAAGGGCCACAGATTGGTCCGCAGCAATGAAGGTGTCAAAGACATCTGTGCACCAGCGAGTGCCGTCTTTCACCAGCAGCTTCTCCGGCGGGTGCTTGCCCTCCACGAAGCGGTTGAGGACGCCCACTCCGTATGTGAGAGGCGAGCGGCGGACCTTGATGATGGTGGGATCGAGGCCAAACAGGACAGCCCCTTTCAGAATAGTGAGGCCGACGTCGTGGGGAATGATGATGCGACTGCGGCCCTGCAGCATGTCCTGGACAGCTTGTTGTAGCAGGGGAGACTCAGCAAAACCACCCACTAAGAACAAGAACTTAATGTCGCTCACCTCTGGCTTCTCAAACAGCTCAGCTGCAGGAGAAAAGCACAAGAAAACAACTGACTGTTCCAAGAAGAGTAAATGCACTATGATTCACTTTTAGAGTAAACATGCTACCTCTACATTGTATGCACAAACATCATCTAGTTTGCTCACCACAGATGTGACACATATGTGTGTGTGTGTGTGTGTGTGTAGGTGTTAAAATGCAGCTTACTGAGATGCTGGATGATGTGGTCTATTGTGGGCTTAAAGAGGGAATTCATAGCTTCTGGACTCATCCTCAGCATCCCCTGAGACGACCATTTCACAAAATCCACACTAGGAGAGGATGTGAGAGTGTAAGTATTAATATTATTATATATAGTATTATATACTAAATAGTGTTAGTACTTCTTCTGCTGCTGGTGAAACCATTAAAAGCAATACTACAATCTTTTAAAGAAATAATATACTATACATCAATAAATCAAACTGAAATCTGTTCAACCATAATCTTCAAATCTCTTCCTGTAATCAAAAATAGCAGTTTGTGTTAACATGCACATGCTGACATGGGAAAGGTCCTTCACAGGGACCAGAAAATAGATGGTAAATGGACGTGCATTCATGTAGCTCCTTTTTTGTCATCTGGCTCTTAGTAAGTCTGCAGATGTAATCGGATGACAGTTGAGGAATAAAGCTATTTTGCGATTAATAATTATTGGCCGATCGCAAAATATTATCAACTAGCAACTTTAGTCCAATTAGGAGAGAAACAGTGGTGACTTGGTCCGCCCACTTTACAGTAAAAAAGAAAAACTCCTCGCTTGCAAGCAGATAAGTGAATCGTCTGCGAGCAGGTTCAAGTTTCGCAAGAAAGCAAAGGGAAAAATCGTGTGCAACGTTTGAACGCGTCAAATTCTGATATTTATTTGCATTCATATGAATCCTCAAATTCTTGTATATCTTGGCTGTTGAATCACCCTCCAAATATCTTTATTGAAATTAATTGTTTTTCCACAATATTCATTGAAGGTGTGTAAAGTAATTTAAATTATGCAAATGTGTGAATCAATATAATATGTTATATGTCATTCTCAAACCTATAGCCCGGTAAGTATAGAGTGTGTGTCCATGCCGTGCTGTCATGGACTATTTTCCTCAGTCCTGTGAGCATATTTCTTCATGTCTGATGAAGTCTGACTGCAGAGCCATTAATCATAAAAATCCATAGGATCCTTCTGCTGTGATCCCATATGTGTGATTCATGTACAGTGTGTGCACTTCTAAGTAGTGTGTGACTTTCCCGCACAACGACACGGACTGAGTACTTCCAGTTAGGCATCAGAGGAGCCTGGGGGGCACTCAGGGCTCCAGTTTCAGCAGTAAAAATATATTTTAATGATCCTCACTGGGGGATTATGAAAATATCCTAACTGCAGAACAATGCATGCGTTCATGTCAGACACTAGAGAGGTTCCAAAAACAGCAGGAAAAGTCATGATATCACCTTTTCTCCTGGTATCCCTGCAATGGATGGAAGCTGGCCGGCCCGTTGACACCCCCGCACCCCCCAAAAATAAAAACTCTTCAGATCTACACAATTCACGTGGATGACCTATTTTGTTTACAAAACGTGTACTTTACACTGTTCCAAACGATATAGTCTCTGCTACAATTCCCACTTGGGTGTTTGAAAATGCTCCAGAAACAACTCTAACAAGTTATAAGATATGTTATCACGAATCAGGAAACGTTTATTGTCATAATATGTCTGACATACATGGAATTTGACTTGGCGGTTGGTGCAAACTGTTTATGAGAGGGGTTGGCTACAATCTTCAAAAGTCCTGGAGAGACGGCAGATTGCAGCCAATCACCCTCTCTGCGGAGTGGATGACATGCTGCAACCTGCCCTTGTCGTTGGCTGTGGCTGCAGCGTACCACACGGTGATGGAGGAGCAGAGGATGGACTCCATGATGGCCGTGTAGAAGTGCACCATCATTGTCTTTGGCAGGTTGAATTTCTTCAGCTGCCTCAGGAAGAACATCCTCTGCTGAGCCTTTTTCGTCATGGAGCTGATGTTCAGCTCCACCTTGAGGTCCTGGGTGATGATGGAGCCCAGGAAACGGAGCCCACAGTGGTGACGGGGGAGTCACACAAGGTGAGGGGGGATGGTGGGGCTGCGTTCTTCCTGAAGTCCACGACCATCTCCACTGTCTTCAGGGCGTTAAGCTCCAGGTTGTTCTCGCTGCACAACGTCACCAGGTGGTCAGACTCCCACCTGTAGGCGGACTCGTCCCCACCTGAGATCAGTCCAATGAGGGTGGTGTCATCAGCAAACTTCAGGAGCTTGACGGACTGGTGACTGGAGGTGCAGTTGTTGGTGTACAGGGAGAAGAGCAGAGGGGAAAGAACGCAGCCTTGGGGGGAACCGGTGCTGATGGACCGAGAGGCAGACGTGTTTCCCCAGCTTCACAAGCTGCTTCCTGTCGGACAGGAAGTCAGTGATCCACTTGCAGGTGGAGTCGGGCACGTGCAGCTGGGAGAGTTTGTCCTGCGGGATGATGGTGTTGAAGGCAGAGCTGAAGTCCACAAACAGGATCCTGGCGTAGGTTCCTGGGGAGTCCAGATGTTGGAGGACGAAGTGAAGGGCCATGTTGACAGCATCGTCTACAGACCTGTTGGCTCTGTAAGCGAACTGTATGGAGCCAAATCCAGGTCAAACGTTTTGTTGTTGAACATTGAAAAATACAACACTGTATTCAAAATAGAAATAATTGGAGGAACAATATTTCCGGGTTGAATATTTTTAAAGAGCCGATTAACATCTCTCTCCAGGATATACTGTATATATATATATATTTTGAATAAAATATTTTTTTTCATTCTTTCATTCGGATCTATTTTTTTCAAATTCAGACTTTTGACCCTGATGTGGCGTAGGGGGCGGGGCGTCGACTGAGAGGGGCGTGTCATCACGAGTATTCCCGTAGGGAGACGTGGGCACACGAGACTTAAGAATCAACCCTTTCTTTTCACTATATTTATATATCTATATTGGATGGGGGGTCCAAGGGGGTCCAAGGGGGAGTCGGTGAGGATTTTCAGGTGACACAGGACTAGCCGTTCTAAGGACTTCGTGATTACAGAAGTCAGGGCGACGGGCCTGTAGTCATTCAGTCCATTCAGTCAGTGATCCTGGGCTTCTTGGGAACAGGGATGATGGATCCAGGACATGGTGAAACCCTACATCCCAACCCGAACACTCCAATCTGCATCTGCCAAGCGGCTTGTTCCTCCCTCACTGAGAGAAAAGCACTCGGCGAGATCGTGACTTTTTGCTGTCCTGGCTCCCAGATGGTGGAATGAGCTCTCCGATGACATCAGGACTGCAGAGAGCCTCTACATTTTCCGTCGAAAGACACACCTTTTTAGACTGTACCTTGACTAAAACACTAGCAAACCGTAGCACTAACAAATGATAGCACTTAAATTGTACTTATAATGGCACTCTTCTATAACATGTTTTGAAACTGCTCATTGGATGAAAAATGTCTTGTTACTTGTTCTTCTGAGTTTGTATCTCTATGTGGAAATGCACTTATTGTACGTCGCTTTGGATAAAAGCGTCAGCTAAATGACATGTAATGTAATGGTGGAGGCTGGAACGTGGCATGTCACCAAGGAGGTGTTGAAGATGGCGGTGAACACAGGAGACAGCTGTACAGCACACTGCTTCAGGGCGTGGGGAGAGACACGGACCGGCTGCTTTACGGGGGTTCTGTTTTTTAAAGAGCCGATTAACATCTCTCTCCAGGACAGGTCGTTGGGGGTTGGGGGTGGGAGGGTAATCCAAAGGTGTGAGCTACTGATGGGTCGGTGGAGGGAGGGGTGGTGGAGTTGGAGTGGTGGTGGGGGATGGAGTCAGGACATTGTCTTTCAAATCTGCAGTAGAACTCATTCAGCTTGTCTGGCAGGCGGAGGTCATTCATGGAGTGGGGGGTTTTCGGCTTGTAGTTTGTGAGGTGTTTAAAGCCTCTCCAAACTGAAGCAGCGTCGTTAGCTGAGAACTGTTGTTGGAGTCTCTCAGAGTACAGTCGTTTATTTTGTACAAGTTTTTGTTCCCACTCCTTAATGCCTGGTCCTTCTGCAGACGTAGTTTTTTGAGTTCCGCTATAATATTATAATAATAATAATCAAAATCACTAGCCCAGACGACGTTGAATCAAGTGATATCCATTTATTTTCTCTCAGACAAACCCAGAATAAGTCAGAGTAAAATAACCGCCAAGCATCACATGCATATGAATCATAAATGCTCCCTACTTTTGACGTTTTAAACAAAATTGTTAAATGAATCCACTTTTTTGCGAGCAAGACACATGCAGCCGCCATTGCATAGGCCTCACCAATGATCCAACCAAAGCCAGATTTACAGATTTCTCTGTTGTGAGGCCTTCACAAAAGCCTCCTCTAGAGTAGTTATCAGTACTCTACTAACTATGTGTCGTCTGCTTGGGCGTGGAGCACGCTCAGCTAGCCCTCAAGGGGACTAGCTGTGGAGATTGCGAGCGCTTTTCCTGAGAAGAGGGTCGTCGAGCCCTCTCTGAGGAGGACGGCTCGATGACACGCGCTCCCCGCGGCTCCGGTCGCGCTCGTGCCGAGGCAGAGCGCCAGATATCTTCGTGGGGATCGCAAGTGGATCTCGCGGAGGATTCCAGGACGGCTGAGGCCTTTTCCCGGCCCTTCACTGCGGGACCTAGGCGCTCGTTTCCGGCGTCGGAGGCACGCGCGGCGGCTTCCTCCACCCCGGACGAGACGCCGCTCTCGCGGTCCAGCTTCGAGGAACTGGTGACGTCGAGGCGCCTCATTCCCCCGCTGCCGCCCAAGAACTGCTGGAGGTCCTCACTCGAGTCGCTGATAAAGTCAATATCAGCTGGCCGGCGGATAGGCTGCAGCCTCCTACGAGCGGTAAGCTGAATGAACGGTTTCTGCCTTCCCGTAGAGTACCTCCGCCCCGGTGCTTGCCTTTCTTCCCGGACGTCCACACTGAGGTGTCGGCGTCCTGGGGGAAGCCGGTGTCCACTTGCGTTTACAACCCGCATGCGGCTTTGTATTCGTCAGTAGCTGAGGCTAAGCGACATGGCTATGCATGCATGCCGGCCACGGAGGCGGCCCTGGGTCGGCGGAAGTGCAGGCTTCCTGCCTGCATACGATGGTGCTACCTCGCGTTAAGAGCCCGTCGACGCCACGTCTGCGGGGCCGCCGAGTCTGGGCCGTAGCACGGCACGCTCAGACGGGGCCCTCTCGCGCAAGGGCTGGTATGAGGACGGCCGCCGCGAAGAAGGCTCCGTCCAAAAGGGCCCTGCCGCCGTTTCAGGGCGCGCCTGGTTCCAGCAAGCGCGAGCCCGAGGGCCGTTCGCCCCCTCCGAGGAGGAGGTTCCGGCTCTACTAGACAAGCGCTTCCCTACCAGTGCGCTGTTACAGGGCGCTGCGTCTGTAGCTCAGGCGTCTCAGGTGCCCCTGAGAGACTTTTTGGGAGAGTGGCGAAGGTCCTGCGTACAATCGTCGGACGCTACGCCATCCAGTTCAGATGGCGGCCGCCTTGATTTTGGGGGGTGCTACCCACAGTGGTGGACCCCCAGCAGGCTCTGGTATTGGAGCTAGAAGTACAGTTCCTGCTGCGGAAGGGAGCTATAGAACGAGTTCTTGCTCCAGACAGAGAGTCAGGCTATTACAGCCGCTACTTCATCGTTCCAAAGAAGGATGGCGGTTTGCGTCCAATACTAGATCCCCGCCGTTTGAACCACGCTGTTGCGAAATTGAGCTTCAAGATGCTCACTCTCAAACAGATCAGATCAGGTCCAAGGACTGGTTTATCATGGTAGATCTCCAGGACGCTTACTTTCATATTCCCATCCTCCTCCGACACAGGAAGTTCCTGAGGTTCGCTATTGGGGACAAAGCTTACCAATACCGGGCTCTTCCGTTCGGCCTAGCCCTCTTACCCCGTACGTTTACCAAATGCGTGGACGCTGCTCTGGCACCATTGCGTCTCCAGGGCATCCACATTTTGAACTACATAGACGACTGGTTAATTCTAGCGCCATCCGAGCGGCTGGCCGCCCAACATCGAGGTGTTGTGCTTGCCCACATCAACCGTCTGGGGCTGAGACTCAACGCCAGGAATAGCGTGCTGTCCCCAGTGCATAGGACCACCTTCCTGTGCTCTATTTGGGATTCGACCACGATGCGGGCACATCTGTCTCCCAATCGAGTTGTTTCGATCCTCTCTGCAGTCAAGCAGGCCAAGCTAGGACAGCCACTCACTGTGAAACAGTTTCAGAGACTGTTAGGTCTCCTGGCAGCGGCATCCTACGTGATCCCTTGCGGCCTGTTACACTTGAGACCGTTGCAGTGGTGGCTCAGGGCAAAGGGATTCTCCCCGAGGGGAAACCAGCGCCGTCTGATCAAGGTCACTCGGCGTGGCCTGCGAGCCCTGGCCATATGGTACCTAAACCAGGGGGCAGACGCCCTGTCGAGACAGGGGCCGAGGCCCGGGGAGTGGAGACTCCACCCCGAGGTGGTGGAGCTCCTGTGGAGAGGCGGTCTTACCGAGGTAGACCTGTTTGCCTTCAGAGAGACCACTCATTGTCCTCTGTGGTTCTCCCTCAAGCACCCTGCCCGGGGGAAGGATGCGTGAGGGAGATGCAGTGCAGGTGCAGGTATGGCTGAGGTCATGTCTGTACGCCTTTTCCCCGGTCGCTCCTCGCAGGTCCTCCGTTGGAGATTCCCATCAGGGCGGACCTGCTGTCTCAGGCATCGGGGTCCATCGTTCACCCCCGCCCCGAGCTATGGAGACTATGGGCGTGGCCCTTGAGGGGACCCGCTCTTAGGATCCGGTGTCTCGACCGTGGAGACCATCCTCCTCCTTTTCTGACGTCGGACCAGGCGAAGCTCAACTTCCTCTGCCCAGTTAGAGCCTTAGACTTCTACGTCCGCAGGACCGCCCTGTGTAGGCTCTCTAAACAGTAGTTCCTGAGCTATTACACTTTTTATCATGGGAATACCATTTTTGGAGCAGAGGCCAAAAAACAGGCTACGGAGTTAAACTATATGAGATAACATAATGCTGTAAAATGGTGATGGATGGTGAAGAGCAAGAGCATTTCCATGACTTTCCATGACAAACAAAATTTCCAAGACCAAAAAGTTTGTTTGTGTTTACAATCATAAACTACTGTATGATAATGAGTAACAAATAATGAGTATCATTTGGGTTTTTCCTGATACCAGTGCTAAAAACTATACTTTTAAAACATACCGGTGCCTAAACAATGCCTAAACCAATATAATATGAATTATGGACAATATATGAGCTGTTAACAGGTTACAGTGTTCGTACAGAGTCTCTGTAAGAGTGTAGTGTATTACTTTATTGGAATTTGGGGAATAGCAGTCATTTAATTAATGCTCATTGTGCAGGAACTAAAGATATGTAACATATATTGAAAGCATTTATGTCGGATTGACGCACCTTGTGTGTCTCGATGTATTGATGTCATGAATGCAGCAGGTGCAACATAGAAGAGCTGCATTAGCTGCACAAGATCATATTGATTATCTACCGTGCGACAGAATGTATTAATTGTTGTAACAACTGGGTTTACTATAGGGGGGAACGGAATGACCCACAGACACTGGTTCACCGTCGGAAATAGTTTTTATTGTGTTTCTCCGGCTTGCTCTCGCCTCCACCAACCACTCTCACTCGCTCCCGTCCCTCTTAAGTAGACCGGGAAGCATTCATTCAATTGTTCTCAGCTGGAGGTTCATTACCTCCAGCTGTCACCATTCCCGGAGCCACTCCCCCTCTCTCTCCCTCTGCAGCCGAGCCGAAACCACGCCCGCCACCACATACCCCCACCGCCCGACTTAGGCCGGGGAGCCGTCCGGCCTAGCTTACTCCCCCCCCCCTCCCTCCAGAGGGCGAGAGAGGAAGTCCGCCACGACCATCTGCGTCCCCGGCCTATGGACCACCTTGAAGTTAAAGGGCTGCATGGCCAGATACCACCGAGTGATCCGGGCGTTAGTATCCTTCATGCGGTGGAGCCATTGGAGCGGGGCGTGGTCCGAACAGAGGGTGAATGAGCGTCCCAGGAGGTAGTAGCGCAGGGAGCCCACCGCCCACCGGATGGCCAGGCACTCCTTCTCCACCGTGCTGTACCTGGCCTCCCTCTCTGACAGCTTCCGGCTGATGTAAACCACGGGGCGGTCGACCCCCCCCACCTCCTGGGACAAAACGGCCCCCAGCCCTCTGTCCGATGCGTCGGTCTGCAGGACAAAAGGGAGAGAAAAGTTAGGTGTGTGGAGGAGCGGCTCCCCACAGAGAGTCTGCTTCACAGTCTCAAACGCCCGCTGGCACTGCTCCGACCACTGGACCGGATCTGACGCACCCTTCCGGGTCAGGTCGGTCAAGGGGCTGGTGAGGTCCGCAAAGCCGGCGATGAACCGTCTGTAGTAACCTGCCAGCCCCAAAAACCGCCTCACCTCTTTTTTCGTCTTGGGGCGTGGGCAGGCCGCAATAGCTGCCGTCTTGTCTACCTGAGGGCGCACCTGCCCCCCCCCCAAGTGGTACCCCAGATACCGTACCTCCCTCCGTCCAACTGCACACTTCCCCGGGTTGGCGGTGAGCCCGGCCCGCCTCAACGACGCCAGCACCGCGTCCACCCGCCGCACATGCTCCGCCCAGGTGGTGCTGTGGATGATTACGTCGTCCAGGTACGCAGCTGCATATGCGGCGTGCGGACGCAGCACCTTGTCCATGAGGCGCTGGAATGTGGCCGGGGCACCGAACAAGCCAAAGGGAAGCATGGTAAATTGGTACAAACCATACGGAGTGGAGAAAGCCGTTTTCTCTCTGGACTCTGACGACAGGGGAATCTGCCAGTAGCCCTTAGTCAAATCCAGGGTCGTAAAGAAACGTGCAGTGCCCAGCCGGTCCAGGAGTTCGTCGACCCGGGGCATTGGGTAGGCATCGAATCGTGATACGTCATTCACCTTGCGATAGTCCACGCAGAACCGCACGGCCCCATCTTTCTTGGCCACCAGAACGATGGGGCTGCACCAGGCGCTGTTGGACTCTTCTATTACTCCCATCTCCAACATAGCCGCCAATTCTTCCCGAACTACTTTTCTTTTGTGTTCGGGCAGTCTGTAGGGTCGTGACCTCACAGTAACACCCGGGGGAGTCTCGATTCTGTGCATTATCAGGTCGGTCCGGCCTGGCAGGGGGGAGAACACATCAGCAAACCGCTTCTGCAACTGGGCCACGTCTGCCCTCTGGTCCTCAGAGAGCCGGGCCTCACACGGGAGCGGGGTGGGATTGGCCGCTTTTGGCACCTCCGGCCCCAGGTCCTCTCTTTCCGATACTGTGGAAATCAGAGAAACAGACTCCGCCTCCCTCCAGGCTTTCAGGAGGTTCAGGTGGTATATTTGTGTAGCACCGCCCCTGTCAGACCGCACCACCTCATAATCGACATCCCCCACCCGGCGTGTGACCTCGAAGGGCCCTTGCCACTTAGCCAGGAGTTTTGAGTTGGAAGAAGGAAGTAATACAAGTACCTTTTCTCCCGGTGTGAATTCTCGCAGCCTGGCTCCTCTGTCGTACAGCCGTTGTTGTCGTTCCTGGGCCTGGAGCAAATTCTCCCGTGACATCCTACCCAGTGTGTGGAGCTTTGCTCTCAGGTCCAGGACGTACTGGATCTCGTTCTTACCGGGGCTCGGACCTTCCTCCCAGCTTTCTTTAATAAGGTCCAGCACCCCTCTTGGTGATCTGCCAAACAAAAGTTCAAAGGGAGAAAACCCGGTGGAGGCCTGGGGGACCTCCCGAACTGCAAACAGCAGAGGATCAAGCCATTGGTCCCAATTACGTTCATCTTCGCTAATAAATTTACGGATCATAGACTTCAGCGTCCTATTCATACGTTCCACCAACCCGTCAGTCTGGGGATGGTAAACGCTTGTGCGGACCGACTTAATGCCTAGTAACCCGTAAAGTTCTCTCAGTGTGCGCGACATGAACGAGGTGCCCTGGTCTGTTAGAATCTCTTTCGGGATTCCAACCCGGGAGATGACCTGAAACAGAGCCTGCGCGACGCTCTTTGCAGAGATATTGCGCAATGGCACTGCCTCCGGATATCGTGTTGCGTAATCCATGAGGACCAACACAAAGCGATATCCGCGTGAGCTCCGGTGAAATGGCCCGATTAAATCCATGCCGATTCGCTCGAACGGAACCTCCACCAAAGGCAGAGGCCGCAACGGGGCCCTCGGAATGGCTGGTGAATTGACTAACTGACATTCCGGGCAGGACGCACACCAGCGGCGCGCGTCTCCCCGGATGCCTGGCCAATAAAATCGGGTCATTATCCGGTCTAGTGTCTTCCCGTATCCCATGTGACCCGCCATCGGATTATAGTGAGCCGCCTGGAAAATCATTTCCCGGCGGCTTTTCGGCACCAGCAACTGGGTGTTTTCCTCCCCCGACCGAGTGTCACGACTCACTCTATACAGCCTGTCCCTAATCAACGAAAAGTGCGGATACGACTGTGCTGCGTCAGGGCGCACCAGATGACCATCAACTTTTATCACTTGGTCGTAGGCTGAGCGTAGAGTATCGTCACGAGACTGCTCGAGTGGAAAATCTTCCATGGAGCGGAACTCGGGAACCGCCGGAGTCTCCACGGGAGGCTCCGCCGGTTCCCCATCCCCCTCGGCAGCGTCGGACGACCTCGCGTCACCGCTGAGCACCGCACACGTACCGCATATCCCTGTCGGCCGTGAACGCACCCCCGCAGCCTGCCCCATTAGTGTGTTAAATCCCTCCCAATCCGTTCCCAAAATTACGGGGTGCGTCAGGTGGGAGCTAACCGCGACCTTTATCCTATATTTTTTTCCCCTGGACCTAAGTTCTACGGATACCATGGGATACTCGTGAATGTCCCCGTGCACACACCTAATTCTCACCCGCGATGCCTCCACCAATGCCCCGGGCCGAACCAGGCTTTGATGGATCATAGACTGTGAACAGCCCGAATCAATCATCGCCTGGCGTATACCCCCCTGGATTCTTACCGGAACGCGGTACGTCGCTCCCGGGCCGGGGGAGGGTGCTGGGGCGCCGGCAACCCGGATCACCTGCCCCACCTCCATCAGCGGGCAATCTCTCCGGAGGTGTCCCGGCTGCCCGCACCTCCAGCACGCCTGCCCTGGCGTTTGAGACACTCCCCGTGGGTTGGGAATGGCGCCGCCGTCTGCTGCTGTCCGTGGGTAGTATGCCGGGGGGAACGCGGCCCGTCGCGGGGCCGGTGTGGGTCGCTCCGCCGGCCCCGGCTGCACTCCCCGTGGGTTGGGAATGGCGCCGCCGTCTGCTGCTGCCCGTGGGTAGTATGCCGGGGGGAACGCGGCCTGTCGCGGGGCCGGTGTGGGTCGCTCCGCTGGCCCCGGCTGTCTTCCTCCACCGCTGGGATGCACCGCCAGATGGTCCTCGGCCAGGGTAACCGCTGCCTCCACGGTCGGGGGTCGGTGACACTGCACCCACGCCGCCGTCCGTTCCGGGAGCCCCGCCATCAGCTGCTCTAACACCACCTTTTCCACTACGGCCTGCGCCCCACCCGGCCCGTTCGGGAGCAACCATCTGGCCGCGGCGTCCAGGAGCCGCTGTCCGTATGAAAACGGCCGGTCCTCCGGCCCCAGCCTGGCCTCGCGAAACCGGCGGCGGTGGTCCTCCGGGAGCAGTCCCAGCCTGTCTACCACGGCCTTCCGGATGGCCGCATACTCCCGTCGTGCCGCCGGTGGGAGCCCCATGGCCGCCGTCTGCGCTTCCCCCGTCAGGAGCGGTAACAGCCGCACCGGCCACTCGTCCTCCGGCCAGCCACACGCCTCCGCCGTCGCCTCGAAGGCCTCCAGGTATGTCTGGACGTCATCCTCCATTGTCAGCCGGTGGAGTGTCAGCCCGGCCAACACCGCCATCCCGGGCGCCGGCGGGGGTGCGGCGGGCCGCCCCACGAGCTGCTCCAACGCCTGGGCTTGTCTCCCCACCTGGGCTTGGAGCGCCCCCAGGAACCGACGGTTGGTCTCCGCCTGGTCGCGCTGGACCGCCGCCAGCTCCCCGATCATCCGGCCCAGCGCCACAAACGGCTGGGTCGGCATCTCCTGCGTGTTGTCGTCCATCATTGTCCCCCCTCCCCGTTGGGCGCCACTGTAACAACTGGGTTTACTATAGGGGGGAACGGAATGACCCACAGACACTGGTTCACCGTCGGAAATAGTTTTTATTGTGTTTCTCCGGCTTGCTCTCGCCTCCACCAACCACTCTCACTCGCTCCCGTCCCTCTTAAGTAGACCGGGAAGCATTCATTCAATTGTTCTCAGCTGGAGGTTCATTACCTCCAGCTGTCACCATTCCCGGAGCCACTCCCCCTCTCTCTCCCTCTGCAGCCGAGCCGAAACCACGCCCGCCACCACAATTGTATATCAAGTTGACGCTTTGCTTTGTAAAATAAAGAAAAAATGAAAAGAATGAAACGATCTCATCATTTGCGTAAGAAAATAAGTAAGAAGTGACGTGTCTGCAGGTCAATGACAAACACCGAAGGAACACTGCTACACCCTTGGTTTACTGTTTGGAACTACCGCCAGCAGGCGGGCAGCGCGCGTCAAAAAAGGACGTACGGTGCCGATAGCCGAAGAGAGAGAGAGAGACCTGTTGCTCGGCGTGTATTTTCATTTAGCACGGCTCGTAAATGCCGCTCACCCATGTTTAAAATATCTAATGTTTTGCCTCCACATTACTTACATTCTGCTCGTCCCGGGTCTCTGTCGTAACGCATGACATGCACTTTTCCATATGTAGCCAACCACGGTTAAATCTACACTTCCCAGGCACAGCGGATGATTCCTGAGCTACTGTTTTTATGGTCACCCAACTTTTCAGTTAAGGTGCGTTTACACAACCACGATGCGAACTATTTGTGCTGCGAGTATATTTTGAGCGTGTCGCTTATGAATTATTTCGAATGTATCTTAAATATAACCACACAAACACATAAATATAACAAATTTCATAACTTCATAACTAATTTAATTTTTTTTCAGGCCTGGAAATGACCATTTTAAAATTCCATGACTTTTACAGGTTTTCCATGACCGTACAAACCCTGAAATAAGTATTTTGTGTTGTGTTTACTGTATGTTTTGCCGAGGGTGTACAATTAGAAATGTAAATACCTAGCTTTACAAAATAAATGTACTTGGTAGAAGTATAAAGTTTTTGTGTGTACTTACTTGCTTTTGCGCAGGGCATGTTCCACGCTGTGGCCCCGGAACTTCTTGTAGTAGTCAATAAAGGAGAACGGCAGGTTAATATTGAGGGGGTTGGTTCTGTCAGGGGCTGCTGCCCTCTTCCGAGACTCAAACGCAATCATCAGGTCCACCCAGGCAGCTGGCCTCTTGATCTTAAATTGGTCGATAAAATCCTGGCCAAAGATCTTACACAGTAGCTTCTCAAATGCATAGTCAATGCCGAGGGAGCCATAGGGACCACCTGGGAAAAATAGAAAAACAAGATGAAACCAAAGCTGCATAAAGCAAAAAGAAATTGTGGTATATTATGCCATTATACCTGAGGCCTTGTAGAGCTCTTTTAGATGTCCCTCTGGAAGACGGATCTGATGAACTGTCAGGTCCACGGTTCCTCCGCCACAGTCCACCACCACATATCGGTCACCTGCAGAGAGAAGAATAGAATACGGTGTGCAGTAAGCATCTAAAAAGGACTCATTGCTGACATGTAGCTGCCTTTCTATCTAGCACTATTTGTTATGGAAAATTCTTAGGGTAAGCTAGAACAAGGACACACCTCTGTGTCCACAGTGTAATCAGCCCTGTGATGAGCTGATGAAAGAGGCACTGGGGCAACTCAGGAGTGGGCTTTGGCGAAGACATGGTGGTGGAGAGGAGCTGATTGTTTGGACTTCAAACAATTTGCAGACATTTTAAACATTGTTTGATTCTTTGACCGACAGCATTTAGCATGAAAATACAAAATGAGATAGAAGATACAAGTTCATTTAGCAGACTAACATTGGCTGTTTGGAATTTAAGCTGCTCATTGAGCTACTTCAGTCTTGATAACTGATGCCAGCGGTGAATTTTCTCAGTCCAATCTTGAACTTTAAACTATAGTTCCTCAATTCTCGGAAACATTTTTATTCTATTCTTCAAAAAGCTGTTTGCAAAATATTATGATGTATTTACTCTCATGTTGTATTTGTCTTCTTAACAAGACTACTTAATGGAGTCATCGAACTAACCCATCCTCAAATTATTGAAGGATACTGTATTTTCCTTCCATGCCTCCATGGTAAACGTATAATCAGAACACAGAGAATTAGGTATTGATGAATGGAAGTAAATGGGACTGCTGTATAATCCAACTGGTCATATTGTTTTTTTGCTTTTTGCATCTGGCCATCATTTAATTTCAAGTAATGATAACATCCTAATTGCTGACATCTGCACATTGAGCAGTCAGATAATTAGACAGGTTGTAAACACATCAACATTTTGCCTCCAGGACTAAAGAACTCAACTTAACAGTGGGAGGTACAGCAGTGACATGAATGGCCTCTATACATTTAACTAAGTGGAATTATTTGTTGTCCAACCACAATTAAATAAAATGCTAAATCAAAATTGTAACAATTTCCGCCAAAAAAACCATGCTCTATTCCATCGGGGGTTGAAGTAAAAAGGTGATTGAATTTCTAGCACTCAATATTTATGCATTGAAATTATGTACCTGAATGTTTTTCAACATTAAAACACCGCAAAAAGATTCAACCTAAACCCCCGATGGCACAGATTTACTTCCATATATTTCTACCAAACTCAAACCTTGCGGCATAAGAAATTGCAAGAACATTTTACCCTAAATAAGAAGGGAAAAGAAAAGATATTGGATGAGAAAAAGAGAAAGACTCTACCTTCTTCCAGTTCCGACCAAAGTTCCCCTATGACATTTTCCACCAAAAAGGTGCGGCTCTGCCGGTTGCGCCGAACAAGCTCCTTTGCTAACAAAGAGAGAACGTTGTGGTGAGTGGGATGAGGCTGTGAAGCTTTGCTGTGTGGCTCATATACAAAGATGTGTGAGTTAGGCAAGCAGCGAGCCGAGAAGAAAATGTATTGATAATGTGAGCAAGAATTATGCATAGTAGCAAGAATAATAACTTATTTAGTCTATGATTGATTTTTAGGAACACCTTAACATAAATAGGTTATAGATCATTTGCCTGTTCAATATATGTGTGGAGTATATACAACTACATCGGGGGCGCCCAATAGGTCGATTGCCAAGGCAGTGCGTACCATTAGGAAAAGAAATGCTAATTAGCTATCCTTGCTTAATACTGACACATTTCATTTCATTCAAAAGAAACCCTGGTGTACTCCAATTTGTGCAAGTGATCCAAATAAGGTAATGACCATGAATGTATAGAATGCTTATGACGGTTCCCACGCTCCTGATGGTTGAGAGGATCATATTTTTTTAATATTGATATGTTCTGTTTGGTTAGTGCTACTGCTCGTTATTATTAGGGCGAACGACGGGGGGGTTGATCGCCATAACGTGGAACAACTCTCATCTGTGGGGTTACTGGACAGTCTAGTCAAAGGTGCGCTCACCTATACTCACGCGGTGAGCTTTCTCTTTCTCTCCTCTTTATTCATAGGTTTCATGACCATTTTTTTTCTCTTATGTCTCTGGGTTTTCCTCCTCCTGCTCTGTGCCGCCACATCCTTCACTTGCACTGAGCAGTTAGGGTATCAAAAGCCTCCACCTGTCACGTGTGTGCTCACACGTGCGTCCATGTTGCTTTAGTAACAAACGTACGGTGGCTGAGACGGTTTAACATCGTCTTCTCAAGATGTGGCTTGTGGAACTGGTTCAAGTGCTCGTGTCTCGAAACGCTGGCTTCCGTCGCCAGAAAACGGAGAAAGCAGGTCCGCATGAACATTTATGCTGGTCAAACGTCTGCCGAACAGCCCTGAGCTGTTAAACGGGTCTTTATCTCCCCGCGCATCGGTTTCTGATGTTCTGCGGCTTTAGCCTGCTAACAGTTAGCTAAACTGAGACAGCTGAGCTAAATCGAGGACGTGCACACTCAAACTCGCCGAAGCGTAAAATAATCGTAGCAGTCCGTAGTCGGTGCACAAGAACCACCGCTGCCTCCACAGTAACCAAGCGTTCTGGGTTTGTGGATGATGTAATCAAGACACTTAATAACCGCCGCACGGGGGCCGTAGTTTAGGAGCGCTCGTTAATCAGACCTGTGAGTGCGGGAGAGCGAATCCACCATCGAAAAATGAAAGATTAGCTAAGGGTGGAGGAAGACAACGAGAGAACCACCCGCAGTTTTTGCCGACAACGAACTGCCACTGTTTCTTTTGGTTAAAAAAATCTCAAAAAACACTCATCTGTAGACTATTCATCCATCCATCCATCCATCTTCAACCGCTTATCCGGCGTCGGCTCGCTGGGGCAACAGCTCCAGCAGGGGACGCCAAACTTCCTTTTCTCGGGCCACATCTACCAGCGAAATAATCTCTCTACTTAGTCCTGGGTCTTCCCCGGGGCCTCTTCCCAGCTGGAACACCTGGGGGCATCCTTACCAGATGCACAAACCACCTCAATTGGCTCCTTTCAACACAAAGGAGCAGCAGCTCTACTCCTCACGAATGGCTAAGCTTCTCACCATATCTCTAAGAGGACGCCAGCCACTCTCCTGAGGAAACCCATTTTGGCTGCTTGTACCCATGACCTAGTTCTTTCGGTCATGACCCATCCTTCATGACCAAAGGTAAGGGTAGGAATGAAGATTAATCCTTTCCCTTCCGACTCAGCTCTCTTTTCGTCACAACAATGCGGTAAAGCGAGTGCAATACTGCCCCCGCTGCTCCGATTCTCCGGCCAAGCTCACACTCCATCTTCCTCCCACTCGTGAACAAGATCCAGAGGTTCTTGAACTCCTTCACTTGGGGTAAGGACACATTCCCTACAGCGGAGCAGGCAATCCATCGGTTTACTGCTGAGAACCATGGCCTCAGATTTGGAGGTGCTAATCCTCATCCCAACCGCTTCACACTCGGCTGTGAACCGCTCCAGTGAGAGTTGGAGGCCGCAGACCGAGGATGCCATCAGAACCACATCGTCTGCAAAAAGCAGCGATGAAATCCGCAGCCCCCCGAACTGTAGACCCTCCTCCCCCCGACTACGCCTCGATATCCTGTCCATGAAAACCACAAACAAGATTGGTGATAAGGCGCAGCCCTGGCGAAGGCCAACCCCCACTGGAAACGACTCCGACTTACTGCTGAGCACCCAAACACAGCTCTTGCTTTGGCCATACGGGGATTGGATGGCCCCAAGTAAGGACCCCCTCAACCCGTACTCCTGCAACACCTCTCACATTTTCTCGCGGGAGACCCGGTTGCCTTCTCCAGGTCCACAAAACACATGTAGACTGGATGAGCATACTCCCAGTCCCCCTCCAAGTTTCTTTACTACTTGACTCTTTTGTAGACTACTAATAGTCTTATTGGTGACATTTGATGACAATTGCATATACACAAAACCCAAATATTATTTTTAAAAAAGGTTAAATGATATTTCACAAGTTTAAAAATGCCCCTAATTTCTTATAAAAAATTGCCCTCTAAATCATATGTAAATTTCCTATCCTGGTACATCCTGATGTGAGAATGTGAATTTGTTCAAAAAGACAAAAAGTAAATAAAAGTGAAAGACGTGTATCATGGTAATAAGAAGTGGGTTATGTTGTTGCCACTTTGCATCCTAATTCGTTGTTATGTCTGCCATTATTCTTGCACAGGCTGAAATGTATGTGCAAGAATGATGACCAAAAAACGACTCATGGGAAAGATGTTTTGAGAACGAATTAAAAATAATATGGTCTATGAATAACCAGGTAATAAGCTGGACCTTGTTAAAGTAATTATTCTATCTGTCACGGTTTGGTCTCTCTTCCTGTTTTAGTTTGAAGTTTCATGTTCCTTGTGGTCCTGGGTTAACTTCACTTCCTGCCTTGTCCTGTGATTGCCTGAGTGTTTCCACCTGTGTCCAATCACCTGCACCTCCCTTGTGTATTTAAGCCCCGTGTGCCTGTCTACCCATCGTTGGTGCACGTTCGTTTGGCTCCTGTTCGTTTTTGTGCAAAATAAAGAGCACATTTCAGAAATCTGAATCCTGCGTTTGAGTCCTGCCTGCCTGCCTTCAACCTGCACCCTCGACACCTGACACTATCAGTAATTGTATTAATACGTTTCAATGTGGGTCAGTTTCTAAAAATTTGAAAGGCACTCACCAATTCCAGCTGTAAGACGTGTATTACACATACCTTATTATTTAATATTACATGGATTCCTATTAGAATAAGTTTAAACTAGACTATTTTGCTAGGTTAACCGGTAGGCACTGCATTCCTAGGTGACAACGCTGACATTTCCTGCAGGCTTGCAAACAATGACTTACATCAATGCGAGCTGGGCGGACTTTAAAATCACCAGGAGATTGTTGTAATGGATAGTAATTTTTTGGAATTGTGAAAAAGAAGCACAAGCAAGTGATGGTTAAAATGAAAGTCTTGCATTTCTGTTTCTGTTTAAAAGTAAAGCATGTTACGATAACTTGGTGAAACTATGGAGGAAACAACATTCAACGTGAGAAAAAGCTGTTAGAATGTCAGTCGCAAAGTGTCTACAGAGAAACTGTAGGTACACGCACTCATGCTGAGGTTGCATGATCAATTATAAGTAGAGTCAGAAAGGAGGAATTACGAACATTGAGCACTACAGGGCATCAGGGCATGGAACGTACCTTGGGTCATTCCACTGCCCACGTTGTCAGTGGGGCTGCAGCCGTTCTGCGTGGTAAGGGTGCCCAGGTCCACCATTTGGTGGAGGCGGAGCTTGCGGCAGTAGATTGATGCTGCTTCTGGTTCTAATGCGATGATCAGCTGCTCTGGGATTTCACGAGACACCAGCCCAGACTACAGAAGAGAGGAATACTAACAACATGAACTTCTGCTGTTGTCAACTTCTCTCCAACAAGAATGGCCCTGTTAGCGCTACAGTGGGACCAATAATTTTGTTGTAAAACCAGTAGGAGGAGAGCTTGTTCATATTAGCAAGTGTGAAGCACAATTCTGCTAGATAACAGAGCTAACAGCCAATGTTGCATTGTGTTTGTGTTTTTTAATGTAAATAATAATAATAATAAAATAAAATCACAGGATGATTTTTTTTTTTTTCCATGCAAAGGCCCGCGACCCACTACACAGTGGGTCGCGAACCACCAGTTGAGAACCACTGATCTAGAGCAGTGGTTCTCAACTGGTCTGGCTCCGGGACCCACCATCACCCCTTAATGACAAGCCGCGACCCAAATCGAGGAACATTCTCAACATTTCAAATTTATTCAAAATCAAGTTCATATGCTTAATTTCATATTCAGGAATTTTAATTATCCTAAAAACCCAATGTCTCCCCCATATCAGAATGGTTTGACCCAACCTGGCACACGCTGCTGAAAACATGGACGGACGAGCCGGCAAAAGAAACGACACTCCGCTGCATTAAAAAAGTCCCTTCAAAATAAAATCACAGGATGTTTTTTTTCTACATTTTTTATTTTCCCATGCAAAGGCCCGCGACCCACTAAAAACGGGTCCGCGACCCACCAGTTGAGAATCACTGATCTAGAGAATAGGTTGCATCATGTCTCCAGGACAACTAACCGATGATGAGATCATTGGAGTTTGGTTCACTGGCCTTCTCCCACCCACTGTCCTTCGTGAGCAGCCAATCAAACGATGCAGATTGCCTGATGCTGAGTCACTGCAGACTCTGTGTTTTACTCACATCCTCCCTCTGTTGGCTCGTCCCTCCATCCCTGCCTCCCACCACCCAGCGCAGCATCAACAAGCTGCCCACCCTTTCTCGTTTCTGCCCTCCTCCCTTCCTCCTCTTTCCGAATGCATACCAGAGGTGTGGTCAGGTCAAAACTATGAGGTCATAGGAGAAGAGAGGAATCTGAATCAGCCCTAAACCACTGCTCAAACGTTTTTTTCATTCAGTACATGAAGATCTTTATGGAATAATTTCTATCTATATTTTGAAACATTCAATTATTTGCTCATTTTCCAAAAATATGATGAGGATTAACCTTGATCTCTAATGAGCATTTATTTTTATTTATTTATTTTCATTTAGCATTGATATAAATCAATCAAAAGCTGTGAAAGACACAAGTGATATGTTTGAAAAGCAGAGTTTCATCAATGCAAATTAGAACATGCTTATGAAGTGGTATTCATATTCATTCATAAGCAGTAGTGACACACAAAAGTCATATCCTATCTTTAAATCTTATTTCATCATGTGTCTTTACTCAAAAAGAAGAAGTAACGCATACTAAGAACGTACAGAGCCAGTGCGGAGATTTAAATCTGGCCAGCAGATACCGACCAATCTCGGTTTCTGAATTGAAGAATATACCTAGAGAACTAAATGCAATTTGATGGAATACATTGAGAGATCGGATCATTCCTGTAGTTTCTGAACCGGCTTACAATTTGATGCAGAACACGTTTTGAGATTATGCAATATATACCCAGAATAATATCACACACTGACCTCTTTTTCACAATGTATTTTATGTAATATTTTTTCTATAATTTATAATAAATATTTATTTATAATCTCATTCAAGATTCGGAATCAGTCACTTGCAACAGCCGTGTTCAGACTAGAGATCCTCTCTGCCTACCTTATAGGCAGCTTCCCTCATAAACTGCTTTGCAGGCATTTTCCAGATGGCAGGAACAGTGATCACCCATCTCACATCATTGTTGTCAAACCCAATGCCTGTCTGATCGCTCAGCTCCTGTAGGTGAAAAAGTAATTAAAAACACCTCAAACCGGTGAGCAAGTTCAAAAAACGTTTAGTGTCACACTGTGGTCAGACCAATGTGTAAAATGTTTTTAAAATGATAAACAACAAGTGCCAGATCAAAAACATAAAAGGGGCAACAGCCAATTAGGACCTGTGGCGAGCTACAGTGTGTACGGGAAGCTGCGATGGCCGCTCCAAGCTCAGCCAATCAGTGAACATTCCTGTGACACGTTCCGCTATTGCAGCAAGCCACACACTGCCTAGTATGCTGGGAATGAGCCCATATTCTAGAGAATGTAATATATACTATGCATCATACTTTTAATACAACAGAAAAGACACTGAAAAAGAAAGAAAAGAAAGAAAAGTGCTGCCAGTTGTGTGTTACCTTTAGTGCCTGCTCCTTAAAGAAGGCTAATGCATATGCAAAAATATCCAGAGCTTTCACTCGCTTTCCATTGGCTGCATGGAGGTCTGTGTCGATGGACAGATTCTGATAGACAGAAGACAGAGTTAAGAGTTGAATGAAGGACACAGATGATAAGATGAAGAGGGCATATGAGGTCTGCAGTCTTTCAGCTATATTCTGTGTTAATTAAACATGATTTTTTTTTAGCAGTGTTTTTGCAGTCTTGCAGTCTAGCAGCAGGGCCTTGGTTGTATCTCAACAGCCTTACTGAAGTAAATATTCATGGTCACCAGAAGATAATTCCTTGTGGTTCCTTTGGGCTTTCGAGGGGATCATTTCTGGTCAATTTGCATAAATCGCGTCTTCGTGCTAGACGGGACGGAGAGGGGGCGTGGCTTATCTCCCTGAAAATAATTGTTTTTTCTCCCCATCAACAATCGCATCAACCATTTCTATCGCAAATTTGTGTTGCTCCTCTCTCATTGAGTCTGTGCATAGACTTTCTATGTAATCCTGCAGCACGTAACATTTTCGTTTGATGTGAACCCACCTCAATACTGGTACATGTAAGCTGACTGTTTTGCTTGTGTACTGCTGCGATGACTTGTGAATTTACTTCTAGGGATTAAAAACATATCTTTGCATCTCTTAAAACTCCACAGCAGACATATCTTCACACTACTGTTGCTACCAGCCATTAGTACCTGCAGAGAACTATGGTCACTAAATAGAGAAAGTCAGCAGTGTGCTGCAGTATTAGTTCAGTGTCACTAAACTGCATCACAATATTGATCACTAGACAGAATGCGACAGAGAGACCAGAATCAAGTGTACTGCTGCTTGGTATAGAAGAGGAAGCCGGGAGAACTGCTCTGTATGTATACACTGTGTGGGCTCAGGGTGTCTGTTTCCTCACGGCAGTAGTGTGGAGCTTCATTTTGAATTTTTCCAGGTAGAGCCATTGTTTGGACTCGCTAGGGTCCAGGTCATGGTAGAAGTCACGTGCCGCGTAGCCAAAACTGTGGAACTTCCTGTCTGGAGTAAGCAGGATCGTGGTTGGAGTCTTCTGATTGGACACCCCAGGGTCCCCGCCTTCCCATCGCCTAGAAGAAAATCAGTTATTAATTAATTGATTGCACAAAAACCTGTACATCTAGTATCTAGTTCAACATTCATAAATAATGAAAAGTCAGCCCATTTCAGTTAATGGAACATTCACAATGTACTTGAACGTCTGTGATGTTGATGTCAGTTGATGAAAAGTCATGTGAACCTCCCTTGTATGCTAATTGAGCTACCACATTATTTCTGGGCAAATGGAAATCAGCTATTATTAGTGTAATCTCTGTTGGGGAAGGTGTGTTATGGGATTGTTATTATATTAAGAGCAGCTGTTGAGGAAGAGGAACTACTTTGGGATAACTGGAAGAAACTGGATGAAACAGCTTTCAGCTGCAAAGAAATAGGATGTAAGTGTGATATCTTTGACACCTAGAAATGCAACTCGCCCTTCCCATTCTATCGGCTCCTCCGAATGAAGCCCCCAGCAGCAAGTGATTCTGGTTTGATTCTGATGTAATTCCACCCCACACCTTCCTGTCTGCATTGCAGTGCTGACCTACCTCATTGTGTGAATGCATTCTGGCTCCTTAATGAAGGCGTAAGCATAACCGCTGGACGTGGTGCCAAAATCAATGGCAACCACCACCACAAAGGACGGCCCAGACGGCACCTGGTCCGTGTCGTTCTGCTGTACAGAAAGAATAGACAGATTTATGGCACTAGACTTACACACACAGGCAATGAATCCACAGCAACACTCTTCACAAGGTACTGAGATCATCAGCAAGTCATATCATTTTATCTAACCATTATAACCCAGATTTATTTTCAAAGTCATTGAATCTGAAATCAACCCTCCTCTGTGCCAACAAACTGGAGCAGTTCCTATGATGTGTGAGCATTTGTCATGGTCATGCTACCGATGATCCTTCTCCTCCACACACTTTGGACTTGGCACTAAGCACTTTTACGACATAATGTCCCGGTCAAAGCTATCATTAAGTTCCTCACATCTTTCGACTGGTAGACCTTAAAACGTTTTTCACAGTGACGCTCCAACTTTTTTTATCAATTGCGCTCTGTAGCACTGGCATTGTTCTTTCTGTTCTTTTCAGCAGCTGATGCTGATACTGTCTTTAACACTCTGGCTTGCTCAAAGTAAGTTGGCATCAGCGGTTCTGCCCTACAATAGTTTTATTTGATCTATTAAACAGGTCAGCAGCCAGGTTGACGGCCTCTTCTTCACTGGCCTTTCTATTCTGTGTGTTGCCTCAGGGCTCCATCCTACATCCTCTATTCAACTCAGACACACCATAAACATGAACATGTCATGTGTTTCTTACGTTGAAAGGATTACCTCCTTCCGACCTACAAGTATCAAAATAACTCAACGGTTAGCTCAAAAGCCACAAAACCAGCCTGATATGAAAGGTCTACCGATGCCGGATTATGCAAAACTATTTGTTACAAGGCAAGTAGATAGTATCACTAGGTGCAGAAGAAGGATGAGTCACCTGGGTATGTGAAGGAGACAGCGGGGTAATTCCAGGGTCACCCATGCTCTTAGCTGGAGAAGGATTAGCCATTGCATCTGTAGAGGAAGACAGGAAATAGACATGTTGTATAATATACAAACTATGATTAAATCAACCTTCGTTAATGAGACGAAAATGTTGGTGGTGACGATGTCACAATACTTTATTTTAAAAAAAACGGACGTACGGACCCATACGGCGGTTATTAAAGTGTCATAATGACATCAACGAACCCAGACCGCTCGGTCAGTGTGGGGGCAGCAGTGGTTCTTGTGCACCGATACGGACTGCGACGACTATTTTACACTTCGGTGAGTGTGCGCTTCCTTGGTTTAGCTTAGCTCTCTCAGTTTAGCTAACTGTTAGCAGGCTAAAGCCGCGGAACTCCAGAGACCGATGAAGACACGTTTAACAGCGGTTTCGAGACACGCGCACTTCAACCAGTTCACACGCCACATCTCGAGAAGACGGTGTTGAGAATGGCTGCTTCATGATCCAGCCCAAAAATAATGTATTGCTCTGATTGTAAGAGGTTAAGGGGTCTCTTTTGTTGGGACAAACAATTTCACAGTGTGGAAACAATAAAGGACCATGACGTTTCCGTTGGCCATGTCAAAAGCATTGTGAGTAAACAGACAACTTAGTGTTGCGTTTAGGTCCCTTGTTCTCATGAAGTCGGCGGAGCTTTACACCCTTGAAAATTTGTTAAATATCCTTGAAAATAAATGCTTTGCAACTTTCCTTTAATGTAATGATTGTCATGTCATTTATATTAGCTCACACAAACACTTCCTCCATTTGTTCCTGGCCCCTCCGTCAAATTTTAGAACCCATTGTGACCGGCGAGTTAAAAAGTTTGCCCACCACTGCTATAGACCTGTCCTAGGAGGGATATCTAATGCACAACCTAAGTACTGCAAGCTAGACTATTATGCAGTTGTAGACACAACACAGAGGGTCCCTGGGCCTGAGAAGGGAAGAAAATGAGTTTAAAATGACTAAATGTGACTAAAACTAAATAAAAAATGCCAAAATTATCACTGTTCAGCTGGCAGGAGTGACTTTCTAAGAAGCATTTACAATCAAATAGTCATGTTAACTAAGGAAGCCCAGGAAGCCAGAGGTTATGCTCCGATGCTGAGCTTGAACTCAGTCTGTCAATGTGAAAAGATGCTGCACAATAACTCCAACTTCATTCAAAGAGCACAAAATGTCTGTTGCACCTGTCTTTAAAACACAATGACATTTCAATTGAATTGGAGATTTTCTACCATCTTTTTCATTAGTCAGGCTTAATAGCCCTCACTGAAAGTGTTCTTTGAATGCACACAATAATAATACTCCCTCGACGCATTGTAAGTGTCTGGCAGAATAGTCTCACGACGGGACGCCATGTCATCCCTCCTATTTTTCTGCCTTGCACACCCTTTTCTCTGGTCCACCCCTACGGAGTGGATGAGTGGTCTGAAGACCCATAATACACTTTGTCAGGCAATTATGGCGCAGAATTATGGACCACCTGTGGCTAGACTCCATCTAGCCACTATGCAGCTTGTCTCTCGACGCCCCCGGCAGCCCACTCTCACAATCACCTTTACAACCTTTAAGTTTGTTTTCCAGACAATTGCCATAAAAAACAATCATGATTAGAGAAGCAAAGCTATTGCCATGGGGCTTGCATTACTTGTGTTTGGTTGAGGCGTTGTTATTATTGTGCTAGCTCAGTTTGTTTATCTCCATGCAATGAGCAAATGTCATTACTAGCAGCTTTTTATTGTGAATGGTTACATTCACATACATGGAGTATGTACATACTGTACAACCAGTTTCTTTGTACAAAACACAGAAAAGGGTGAAGGTAGAAACATTAACAACTATAAAATATATATTGGCAGTGTAACCGATAACCTGTGAAATGCCGATTAACTTAACTAAGTATTCATTTTTTAATAGTTTAATTATCATATTGTGCAATAAAGTTTCACCGGTCATGTTGACTTTATAATAACAGGTTCCTGAATTAATGTTGCACGATGTATCAATACTAAAAAGGTACAAAGCTAAGTGTCTGGCAGAATAGAACAGAAAATCGGAGCACCGGAGGCGGTATTGCACTCGCTTTACCGCATTGTTGTGACGAAAAGAGAGCTGAGGCGAAAGGCAAAGCTCTCGATACCGGTCAATCTTCATTCCGACCCTCACCTATCGTCATGAAGGATGGGTCATGACCGAAAGAACTAGGTCACGGGTACAAGCGGCCTCTCAACGGATTTCATGACCACGGACTTCAGGGCAACGGGCCTTTAGTCATATATCCTGTGATGAGACTTTGTCACCTACTTTACCAGAAAAATAGATGACATACGCTCCTCCTTCTCCAACCCACCTCCTTCCAGTTAGGGCTGGGCGATATATCGGTATAAACGGATATATCGATGTATTTTTTAATGGGATATGGAATTAGACAATTTCGCATACATCGATATATTTCAATTTGCGCTCTGCACTGCTTCTCGCCTTCGCCCCGCCCATCCTCGTTCACGCGCAGAGGGGGGAGGGGCAGGGACACACACGTCAACAAACATGGAGGAAGCAACAACGTCTGCGCAGCGTGCGGAGGAGGAATTGGTTTGTTAAAAAAAAGCAGTGGCTCAGTAATTTGGAGATGGTTCGGATTTAAAGTATCTGATGAGCAACAAAACAATGTTATATGTAGTATATGTATGTAACAGGTTACAGTAGCGTTGCCAAACGTCCCGTTTTACCCGGGACATCCCGAATTATGGGCAATTTTGATTTGTCCCGGCCGGCACAGCTCCAGTCCCGATTTCCAATCACAGCCTGCTAAGTCAATGACGCGCGAAAAACTCCCGGTTGTTGTGACGTATCTGTTAAAATGAGCAGTGAGGCTGGCGCTGCGCTGCTCATTGTGCGCAAAATGCTCCTGAAAACGATTGACCCGAGATATGAGCTTCCCAGTCGCAACTACTTTGCAAGAGAAGCACTGCCAAAAATGTATACTGAAGTCAGGCAGAGCCTTGCTGACCGGCTCGCTAATGTGACCCATTTTGCATTGACCAGCGATATGTGGTCGAGCAGGAGGTGTGAGCCCTACATGAGCGTGACAGTTCACTTCATTCAAGACTGGGAGATGAAAACAAGATATTTTTTATTTTTATGGAGCTTTGTTTTCAAAAAATACTCCTGTTATACACTATTTATGTTTACATATTATTTGAACGGCTGAGCATTTGTTTATTGTTTAATTTATTATTTATTCATTTTTATTTATTTGATTTTGCAACTCCTTACTGAAATAGCTGGTTTCAATTAAACGACTGATGACATGTCATATTTGGCTTTGACTTTGCTTTGACATTTGCGTTCAGGTTTTCTTCCCTTTTAATGTGGGGAAAATATCAGGATATACACCGTATATCGATATCCAGCCAAAATATACCGGGATTTGACTTTTGGTCTATATCGCACAGACCTCGCCTCAATCGCCCTCACTTCCCTGTTTCACACCCCTGTCCCCTAACAAAGTCCTTACCTTAATAACCTCTGCCCGTCCCACCACCTGCCCCCTGGACCCCATCTCATCCCATATCCTACAGTCGATCGCCCCTGATCTTCTTCCCTTCCTCACATGTCTCATTAACAATGCTCTGTTATCTGGCTGTTTCCCCAACACCTTGAAGGAAGCAAGAATTAACCCACTTCTGAAGAAACCCACCCTCAACCCTTCGGAAGTAAACAACTACAGACCGGTATCTCTCCTTCCCTTCCTGTCCAGAACGAGCCATCTTCAACCAACTCTCCTCCTACCTCCATAGTAACAACCTCCTAGACCCCCACCAGTCAGGCTTCAAGGCGGGCCATTCCACAGAGACTGCTCTCCTCGCTATCACGGAACAACTCCACGCTGCTAGAGGCGCCTCGCTCTCCTCCGTCCTCATCCTACTGGACCTTTCTGCAGCATTCGACACAGTAAACCACCAGATCCTTATCGCCGCCCTTCAGGAACTTGGTGTCACAGGATCCGCGCTGTCTCTTCTCTCATCCTACCTTGATGGTCGCACCTACCGGGTAACTTGGGGAGGATCAGTGTCGGAACCTTGTCCCCTTACAACTGGAGTTCCTCAGGGCTCCGCCCTGGGTCCCCTCCTCTTCTCAATTTACACCAACTGCCTTGGCTCCGTCATTCGCTCGCACGGTTTTTCCTATCACAGCTATGCCGACGACACCCAACTAATTCTCTCCTTCCCCGACTCGGACACTCAGGTGGCGGCACGGATCTCTGCATGTCTGACTGACATCTCCAAGTGGATGTCTGCTCATCACCTGAAGATCAACCCCGACAAGACCGAACTACTTTTCTTCCCTGGAAAAACCTCGCCCACCCAGGACCTGACCGTTAACTTTGGCGACTCCGCGTTAACGCCCACTCAGAGTGCCAGGAACCTCGGCGTGACACTTGACTCCCAACTCTCCCTGACTGCCAACATCGCAGCGACGACACGATCCTGTAGATATACGCTCTACAACATCAGGAGAATACGACCCCTTCTCACTCAGAAGACGGCACAGGTACTGAATCAGGCGCTTGTCATCTCCCGCCTTGACTACTGCAACTCTCTGCTGGCGGGTCTCCCAGGTACCGCCATACGACCACTGCAGCTCATCCAGAATGCTGGCAGACTGGTCTTCAACCTTCCGAAATACTCCCACACCACACTGCTTCTCCGTTCACTTCATTGGTTACCAGTAGCTGCCCGCATCCAGTTCAAAACACTGGTACTGACGTATCATGCTGTGAATGGATCGGGACCAGTCTACATCCAGGACATGGTGAAACCCTACATCCCAACTCGCACACTTCGATCTGCATCAGCCAAGCGGCTTGTTCCTCCCTCACTGAGAGAAAAGCACTCGACGAGATTGCGACTCTTTGCTGTCCTGGCTCCCAGATGGTGGAATGAGCTCTCCGATGACATCAGGACTGCAGAGAGCCTCTACATCTTCCGTCGAAAACTCAAGACACACCTTTTCAGACTCTACCTTGACTAAAACACTAGTAAACCGTAGCACTAACAAATGATAGCACTTAAATTGTACTTATAATGGCACTTTTCTATAACATGTTTTGTAACTGCTTATTTGATGAAAATGTACTTTTTTGTTACTTGTGTTCTGAGTTTGTATCTATGTGGAAATGCACTTATTGTACGTCGCTTTGGATAAAAGCGTCAGCTAAATGACATGTAATGTAATGTAATGATGGGGAACTTCTTGGATAACCTTGGACTCAAACAGGGACTTTACACAGCCCCAGTGATCGGGTCAGATTGGGGCAACCTGGTCAGTAGGGCTGGGCATACTAGTTCAACTGGTAAACCGATTTCAAATTTCTTGGGAATGAATTCTTCACACACCGTAATAGATGAAGTAACCATAGAAGCCGTAACGACTTGTCGCTCTTCGGCAGGCATCAAATTATATTGTTATAGGGTTAGGGATGGGTATCGTTATTGTTGTGATACTGGTGCTAAACAGTGCCTGAACCTATACCTTTTTTTAAAGCACAAAACAACACGTTTTTTAAAATAATATATATTTATATAATCATTTTTTTCCTTGAAATTAAAGAATATATCAACTGTTTAAAGAATACTGTAAATAAATACAAAGCATCAGCTTCAAACTTTTTAACTTCAAATTATGAACAATATATTAACTGTTAACAGTTATTGTTCAACAGTTTATTGTTAACACAGAAACAGAAGAGGAGCCTCATTAAACTCACTGCAGTAACCTGTCAGTGCCAACACAACAAAAAAAGCTACAGCAAAATGAGTTTGGTGAGAGAATGTGCTGTTTATTCTTCCAATGTGAGGTCCCATTCATTCACCACCAGCCCCGGTACTCCTCTCTCCCCGTCGGACTACATCAACTTGGCCCTTAGCCCAGACACAGAGCAGAGAAACAAACAGCCGCAGCCACCACATACAAACACACAGGCAACATATATTTTGAGCTATTATCAGAGCTTTCAGATTCGCAACTATGTATGTAATTCACATTCTTTAATGTTGTTTTTATGTTGAATAAAAGTACTGGACTTTTATTTCTCATTTCTAGTCTTTTGATCACTCAAAGCTCTATTACACTTCATGTCATCATTCGCCAGTTAACACCCTTTCATATTCTAATAGGAGGAGCTAAATTACACAGTGACACCTGTCCATCAGTAACTAATATCATACACTGTTGTCACAGCTACACAAAATGTTTTAATGATGAAAGGTTTATGATGAAGTTTAAATGGTGCTTTATTTGAATATATCTATTAATACAGGCTTCGGAGCAAGGCCAAAGTGCATACCTTTAGTAACCCCCCCCCCCCTAAACAGGATAGCTCATGCCAGTCCAGTTGTTGAACTTTTTACTGACAAATATGTTGTAGGAATTGCAATAATCAGCTTAATATGATGAATGAAATAAATAATAATCAGTTATCTAATTAGCTAATGGTAAAGTCTTTTAAAATAGGATATTTTGCACAGCAAACAGTGGTCCATGTCCATGGTTCTGATAAATGCTCCTTTGTGTTAGACCCATTCTGTATCACTTTAAACTACGTTTGAAGAGCCGCTAACACAAAGACTAGCTTTTACTATGCAAATCATGTGCCATGAAACAACTGGACTTTTAAAAAATTTCCTCATACCAACGATTATACACTTCACATCAAAGTAGCTACACAAAGTTACTTTTAGAGAAACAGATGGTGTACAACAAAGACCTTCCTATGAAAGAGCCAAGGCGTCTGACAGAAAGAGACAGCGAGTTCCTGGAGAGGGCACAGCGTTTTGGTCACCCTCACAGGAAATGCTTTCCAACTCTTGGCTGAACAATGGCTTTCCTTCCTGCCTGTTTGCAATGGAAAAGTAATAATAGCAAAAGCTCTGCTTAACAGCCCGTTGCGGGCAGAAACAACGCTCTCTGTCAGCTGGTGCCAGCGTGTGGAAGTGTGCACATGACGGAACAGCCATGCGCAGGCAACGAGTGGTATTGTAGAAAAAAACCATATATATATAAAATTCCAGACGTTTTTGGGAGGGGCAGGAGTGGCGTTTGGAGGGGTGGGGTGCTTGTTCAATGGTAGAGGAAACACTAGGTGTGTGCATATTTAATCACTGTATGAATTATGGGTAAGTATTCTCAGCTCAGCAGTGCATTATTCATTTAAAAAAAGATCTGTCCAAGCTGGCATGCAGCTAACAAAAGACAACATTTCATCCTGCTTTATGTTGACTACTAACTCATCAGGAAAATGCTGTTCTTTCCTGTGATGCAGGCCTTTTATCAACAGACACCACCCACAGGTTTTACAGATGTTTTATTATGACAGATGTGAGAAAAACAATATAAACTTCCTCCCAGCACAAGGCCTAAGGCCCCCAATAACCCCCCATATCCTCCACATCGATGCCAACCGCAAATAATTCAATGTTAAAATATTCAACCGCAAAAAATTCAACCTCAATTAATTCAACCGCAAAGAATTCAACCACAACATCCGGGACCTCAAGGAAGAGCAATCGATTCAAGATTCAAGATCAGGAGTGTGCGTCAAGCAAAAGGAGCGAGCACCCAATACAACTTGGGCTTGTCGGCAGGATTGTTGCCATATCCAATAATAACGGGGCTTTAACTCTTCTTTATGCCATTAGTGTGGAAACGTATGAAGAAATACATAAAAGAACATATAATGTTCACCCTGAACCAAAACGTTTTCTTGCCACTGACGATAGTATACAAATCAGCAGACCACCCTACAAGCCCGGTTGGCCGACAGCGTAGCGCAGCTGCCCTACGACATAATGTTATTTTGCTCGACAGGTTTCCAATCCAGGTTGTGGCGAACTTTGAATAAATGTTCTTTTATGTATTTCTTCATACGTGGCAGTGATGTAGTGCTCACTTATACAATCGTTATCGCCTTTATGGCCTTTAAAGCCTCGCATTAAGACGTGCATCCCTTTATTTAAGATGCTACGCTACTTGTAGGTCGCTGTGTTGTGCCAGATCCTCAATAAAGTTTACCCATGGTCATGAAGACTCATTTAACGTTACGTGGACTTTGAATGCCGCTTAATACCCAACTGAGATCGGCTTGTGCCGCTCAGAAAAAGGATCCTTGCACCGACCACTTTCCGCACTCTGCGCTACTGCGGTTATTCCTGCATGTCTTGTCGGGGTTGGCATGATGATGGGATAAAGGAGAGTTTAAGCCCCGTTATTATTGGACATTGCTACAATCCGGTCACCATGCTGCCGACAAGCCCAAGTGTTGCTCGCTCCTTTTCCTTGACGCATGCTCCTGATCTTGAATCTAGATGTGTTGTTCTGTTGTGGTTGAATTTTTTGCGGTTGGTCCTTCTGCTGCTAATTAAAGACACACCTCTTCAGACTTTATCTTGACTAAAGACACAAATTGTAGCACTTAAATTGTACTTATAATGGATTTATCTATAGCAAGTTGTAAATCGGCTAATTTGATGGAATTGCACTTTCTTGTATCATGTTCTTCTTCGTTCGTATCCTTATGGTTGACATGCCCTGTAAAGTCTGCCTTATATCATTATCCTATTGAGGTTTTGGTAGGCTGGGGTCCACGATATGGTTGTCATGCCATGTTGTCAGATAAGGTGGTGTTGTGGCAGTGATATCTTTTTCTTTGATTATTTTAATGTTCATTAGTAAGGTTCCAAAACCTTTCTCATCACACGTCTTCCTAACATACAGCTTTGTGTATTGAAAGTGAAGAGATGTACTCAGTTCATTGTAGTAAAATGAAGTTTTATTGTTGTGGCAATGTTAATCACATTAAAAGTAATCCCAGTAAATGTTTTGGAAAAACGCCAGAAAGATTTTGTAGAGCAGACTGAAGGGTCTACAATAGGCATTGTATAAGAGAATGTCAAGCTGATTCAGGAAACATTACAAATCATAGTGAACCACATGCCATGGGCATGTTCTAGTCAATGACATTCATGAAAAGGATCCTACCTAAACGTTTTTGCTACAGAGCAGGGGTCTTCAAATAAAATGTGATGATGCCCAGTTAGACAACATTTCTAGAAGCAAAGGTCCGGTAGATCATAATGTGACTACTTAGTGTGATTTATATAGAGGAATAGAGTGGTATCAACATCTGCATGTAATCAATACAACGACTAACAAATCAGATGAATATAGGACGATTCAAAAGCTCCTTTGACAATATTTACGTAACAAAGAACTGAACATACCGTAAATCCTCAAATAGTGGCCGGGGCTTTTATTTACAGAGGCTGCACAGCGCACCGGCCTGTATTTGGGGCAGGCTTGTATTAGGGGCAAGCCTTTATTTCTTACTTACCGGTATCTTCTGTTATAGAATTGTATTATTTAAATAAAATAATGGGCATAATTACAGTAGGCTAATATCATTCATTGCATATGCGTTCAGCACTTCCTGCAACCATTTACCGATAGGCTACTGGTAGAATGAAACCGGTAGACCTATAGCTAATCAACTTTCTGGAGACTAACCATTTAGAAATGAATCAGTAATAAACCATAGTGTCAGTCTTAAGATACATCGTTAATTGCAGATATTTTTCAATGTTCTCAATTACAATCAAGCGAGTCAAAAATTTCACTCGGCCAAAAAAAAGGTTTATCGCGTATAGCGCTTTATTTGCAGTGTCAACGTAACAATAGATATCTGGTCCTGTCAAAGGACAGCAACCACAGAACGAACAGGAGACACTTCAAATTAAACCAAATGGCCAGGACTAAGACCAAGACTAGGTCTGTCATATCACGCAACTACCAAATTCATCAGCAACATCTGAATGGGCATAGCCATTACGCTACGGTCAAATGGAGCAAACAAACTCCGAACTAAATGGACCTTGCAAAATAGGTCTACATCTAAACATAATACTTAGGTCTACATCCGAAGCTCACCAGTAATGAGGGAACATTTGTACAGCTATTCGGCGTCCCCCTCAACATCCTCTTCCCCATCCTCATCATCGAGAACAACAAGTTCATTATTAAGCAGCTCCTCCTCATCGTTCTCCTCATCCTGGGCTACTTGCGGGCGGTTCTCCTCCCCCCACTGCTGGAGCTGCGCCAGCACATCGCTACCAGCGGCGCATGGCTGTCCCGCTTTGAAGCAATGGATGAGACGCGCCTTCATGAACAATAACAAATTCGCCTAGTAGGCCTACGTGGTAAAATGTATTTTTTTTATTGGCAACAGTCCATGAAATTAGCCAATAACATTAAACATAGGGAGAACATGTATTAATGAAAATAAAAAAAAATCTGCCCGAAGAGCAACTTCAGTTGTTATGGCATAACACTGGTATAAACGGTATGTGAGGGTTGAGAATTCATGTTAGGGTTGTCCCGATACCAAAATTCTGACTTCGACACCTGGCAAAATATTTTACTTACTTTCGATACAATACCACAAATAAGATACTGTAATATTTATCGACAAAAAAAAAAAAACGACAATGAAAATTGCATCTAGTGTGTATTGTACAATTTTGTGTGCATTCTGACCGTATGATCACATAAGGCTACATGAGTGAAATTGTAGGTCATTTTGCATGTTTATACTTCTGCTGGACTATTCAGTAACTTTTTTGCTGTCTTGCTTTGTCTTGTGTTGCACTTGCTTGATGTTTGAAAAAAAATGCTAGGAAAGTTGTTGTCAAACCAACACAGCTACAGGGCTGCCATCTCACACGGTTTCCCCGTGTGACACATTCTTTTGCATGTTTTCACACGCACTTACGCCACACATGTGATTTATTATGCAGAAAAACAATCCGCGCTGGTTCATCTCCAACGTCGCAGACGGTAAATGGCGCATATGTGACGCTGCACTTTGATTTGCTGGTGTTGTCATAAACAAACTATGCGGATTTCAACAGGTTTCACAGAGTTTAGCCGCTAGCAAGACGTCTCATTAGCAATGTTAGCAAGCTGGTTATAACACGCTTGGACATTGATGCTACCAGTAAGTGCTCTCTCGTTGGCTTCTTTGAACGCTACGGCCGGGGGGGGTGGGTGAACGCTACGTGCGCGAATAGTCGCGTCATTTACCGTCGGCGAGGTTGAAGATGAACCAGCGCAGATTGTTTTTAGCATGAGACGCAAAAGCGTGTGTCGGGGAAACTGAGAGATTGCAGCCCTTTTAGCTATGTTAGCTAGCTTGACAACAACAGTCAAACATCAGCAAATGCAACACAAGACCAAGCAGACATCCTTTTACCCGGACATTTCCTCTTTCTGAGACCAAAAAAATGCGTAAAATAATAAATACTATATTAGTATTTCCAGATCTCACTTCTGGCATCTTTTCTTTCAACAAGCCGAGAACAGCCCCTGAGATAACTCTCTTTGAGTGACAGCTGCCTGTTGCATGTGAGAGCTGGTAGCCCCCGCCCATGTAGTCAATGCGTGCAGGCAGCCGGATAGGGAGCGGAACATGGGCTGGGCTCTGGTTGCTGCTTTTTTAATGAACTACCAGTTAGGGGTGGGCGATATAGACCAAAAGTCATATCCCGGTATATTTTTGCTGGATATCGATATACGGTATATATCCCGATATTTTTCCACATTAAAAGGGAAGAAAACCTGAGCACAAATGTCAAAGCAAAGTTAAAGCCAAATATGACATGTCAGTCGTTTAATTGAAACCAGCTATTTCAGTAAGGAGTTGAAAAATCAAACAAATGAAAAAGGAATAAATAATAAATTAAATTAAACAATAAACAAATGTTCAGCCGTTCAAATAATAATATGTAAACATAAATAGTGTATAACAGGAGTATTTTGCACATAAGGTGCACATATAAATAAAAAAATCCTGTTTTCATCTCCCAGTAATGAATGAAGTGAACTGTCACGCTCATGTAGGACGCTGGTCAATGCAAAATGGGTGACATTAGCGAGCCGGTCAGCAAGGCTCTGCCTGACTTCAGGATACATTTTTGGCAGTGCTTCTCTTGCAAAGTAGTTGCGACTGGGAAGCTCATATCTCGGGTCAATCGTTTTCAGGAGCATTTTGAATCCGACTTGTTCAACAGTTGCAACAGGGACCATATATTTAGCAATATGATAGGACAACGCTTTCGTTATAGTACACCACTTGTCACTTTTCTTTTCATAAGGCACACTGCGGGAAAATGAGGTTTGCAGTGAACTTTGTTTTGGGGCTGGAGCTTGTTCAGGTTGTTTCTGGCGTGCGGCTTCTGCAGCGCGCAGTTTCACACACTTTTCGTATAGCAGTTTGTGCCATTGTTTTAGGGGGGGGGGCAGCGCAGAATGAGCAGCGCCAGCCTCACTGCTCATTTTAACAGATACGTCACAACTTCACAACAACCGGGAGTTTTTCGCGCGTCATTGACTTAGCAGGCTGTGATTGCTAATCGGGAATGGAGCTGTCTCGGCCGGGACAAATCAAAATTGCCCATCATTCAGGATGTCCCGGGTAATACGGGACGGTTGGCAGCCCTACTGTAACCTGTTTATGGCACTCCCTACCTATATCGTTGTTTTGTTGCTCATCGGATACTTTAAATCCGAACCATCTTCAAATTACTGAGCCACTGCTTTTTTTAACGAACCAATTCCTCCTCCGCACGCTGCGCAGACGTTGTTGCTTCCTCCATGTTTGTTGAAGTGTGTGTCCCTGCCCCTCCCCCTTCTGCGCGTCAAAGAGTATGGGCGGGGCGAGGGCGAGAAACAGTGCAGAGCGCTCCGGGTCGGCAGCTTGCTTTCAGAGCACAAATTGTAATATATCGATGTATGCGAAATTGTCTAATTCCATATCCCATTAAAAAATATATCGATATATTCGTTTATACCGATATATCGCCCAGCCCTACTACCAGTACTAAAAATATTCAAAATCGTACCGTCTTCAACGTAAGGGTACCGCGGTACCTTTCTAGTACCGGTACACCATGCAACAATAATTCAGACTTGTTAAGTGAAAAATTGGACTACAAAACACATATTTGAATTTGAACCGTTGAATGTTTGGCATCTCAAAACATACAAGCTTTATCTGAAACCTGACATGGCCTACAAGGTTAGTTCTGCATATCAAGATGCACTGATCATGAACACAGGACCTCTTTTAGGTTGCTGTGAAAATACAAGACAAACACAAATTAGGTTGCTGACTTCACAGGGAAATCAAATCAGACTCAAACATGTTTACTTTGGTTTTAGAGGTGCTGAGCTTAATGTTATCTGTCAAGCTCAGTGACACACCCAATTGCATATGACATGTGGGTGCTGTCGTTTGGAATGATTCTGCAAAATCCTGCTGCAAGATAAGGCAGCTTGGTTTTACTGCAGGGGAGTAGGGCTACAGTCAGAGGTCAGATGAGTGATGACCGCCTCATGGGAATAATATCAGTCTCTTACACAAGTTGTATCAAGGCTTAGAAGGTGTCCTTGAGTCACATATAAACTGCTGGTGGTGACAAGCATGCTTATTACACAGACACACATCTATACATACATGATTGGCCGTTATCTTACAGTATGTATGAAGCGCTGCCTTCACAACTAAGTGATAGTAACATCCCGTTAATGTCCTTGAAGAAGACAACAGAATAAATGTAGCTGTAGTCTTTCTAGTATTCATGTTATCAACCCACAAGTTGATAGATGTTTACTAGCATTCATTGCTAACTTTAGGAGTTCAAGTTGCAGTAAGTGTGGTACTGAGCTCTCATCCCTGCAGGACATCGCCGGGCTATGCTTTTAGTCTCTGTGGCCTAAATTTCTCCTGAGGATAGAACATTTATGTTTAGCCTTAATTTAAAAGCGTGTTCACTGGAGTTCCAACGCAAATTAAAAGAATTTGAAAAAAAACTCGCCTTCCACAAACTACTAAGCAAAATCATGGTTCTAAATTGATTCAATTTATACAATATGTCCACAAGCAACATCCTGCAGAAACCTCGCGTCGGTACAGAAATACATGAGCATCCACAGGGATAAAACGTTGCTCGGTGTGAACTTTGCGGTAAAAATATTTGCATAGGATCTTAAATAATGACTAGTAATTATTACACGTGAGTGCGTTCAGGAAAGCAAGCAGCAAACACGATAAGGCGTCTGTCTGCCTGTCACATCATAGCGGCAAACTTATTTTCCATCCACCTTTCTAGCATGACTAAACGCTTCGACACGAGCCCGTTGATGAACGCACCTCAGAGCACTACCCGGGGGGGGGGGGGTCCCGCGCTACCTGAGGACGTGATGCAGACTATTTTTGCTGCATTGAGTCACACGACTCCGCCGGGACGGGTCACGTGACCCAATCGTGCGTTATGCAGAAACAGGGACCCTTCGGTCTGAATCTGAAAAAACGCAGTCGGGAAACGATACGCTTGTAATATCGCCATGTTTGCTGGTGGAGGCCAGGAGGCGAGGCCCAGCCCACTGCGGCTGCCCCTGGAGCGCGAGCTTCACGGCTCCTCCAGCCTCCGCGCCACGGACATTTTCACTGACGATAACACCGTCAGTCCAAACAGCCTTCACCCCACTGCGGAATGTATCTAAACTGTACGTGAACGCGCCCCGCGGGACGACCACACTAAATCCAAAGTGCATACGTGCACGCGCAATGATTGCTCACTGGGATAGGACAAACATAAAAAACACTGTTAAAACGACTCATTTACCTGTTAGTGTCTCCTCTTTCGCCGTTTCCCTCTCAGTCATCATGTCCCGCAGTTTCACCTCCTCCCGCGCCTTCTCCCCGATACAGCTACACCAGGCAATCGTCCCGCGCGACTGGGGACCCCGGGCCGCAGAGCAAGCAACTTCTCAAACAGCCTGCGAAGAAGAATCTTACGTCCACTTGGATTGCACGTCGCCTCGCCGCTTACTGTTCGATGGACAGGGCGTTTAAACCGCATGGACGAGCTCTGGGGTCTGGAGTTTTTTTGGGGTGGATGCGGGGGGGGGGGGAGGGGACAGTGAGGCTACGCACGTAGAGAGGATGTTAGACCCCAGACTGCTGTCTGCTCTGTCCGCCCCTCCCACCATACGCACTGCTGTCCAGGACAGGAAATCCGGCTGCTGCAGCTCCAGATTACCGGAGGGGATGCTGTGCCCTCCAGCAGCCCCTCGTTACTGAGTCCTAATTCCTTTAGGAACTTTGTTAAGAAATATATAGAGGTATAACTATGTGACCACACCTTTCTCTCTGTCCCAATTAACATAATGTATTAGGATAGATGACACGCCCGTGCTCAGTTTATTCCCTGTGGGTTTCTAATGAGTAAGGTCAAATCTGAAAAATGCAAGGTGTGGTTAAAGCCTGTGTTAGACCTGGGGTCCCCAACCATTAGATCGGTCTATGGGCCAATGAGTACCGGGCTGCATCACAGAAACAACATTTCTATGTTTCTTTGGTTGGGGGACCCCTGTGTTAGACTAAATCAATGGAACTGAATGAATTTAACAAAATTACATTTAAGCATATGCACGAGGACACATGTCATCAAAAGTAATTTACAGTTGGTCTAAAGAGAAATATTGATTGCGCTAAAACCGGTGCGGCCATGTGGCGTGCCCCACCTTGAGCACCCTTCATTGAGCCAAACAAAAAAATAATAATAAAAACAAATTATAGTTTATTTGTATTATATTTGTAAAAATACATATATTTGCATGTCCCAGCAGCACAGGGGCCATGGACTTTTGGCCCTCAGTAGGCGGCTTTGTGTAGCAGTTTTGAATTTTATTTAGGTTTGCCATGACGGCTGTCTGTTGTTGCCATTTAGTTATTTAAATCAAGGTTTTCCCTGCGGGCACAGTTGGCAGCTACCGTGGAGTAGCTGAACTCCCTATAAGCTCCAGACGTACTTATTTCCCCAAAACATTTTCTGCTCATTATTGAAAAATCTGGTAACATCCACCCCAAATAGTTCAACATCCCACCTCAAGGTATGAGAAAAGACCATCCTCTCTTAGTGTCCTGCTTTACCCACAAGAAAACATGTGTATCAATAAGCGGGTGAAGGGCAGCTGGATATGATGTTCTATGCGGGTTGTGGCAGCCAGTTGAACCCTGATACAAGTCCTTTCATACGGACGATAGCTGCACCGTGAACAATGCAATAACAATTAAATTCTTAAAATGTAAGCTGTTCCTTAATGTTAATTTATTATTTTCCCTCTATTTAATACAAAAGTAGGACATAACAAGCAAACTCCAATCTTGTTATCCTTGTCTCTCTTTAAAAGTGTTCTGTTTTGGTGGAGCTGCCATCACCTTGATTCTATGCTTCTACTTCTTCAAACTTCAAATCATTCTAATAAAACATGACAGAAGGATGTCAGTGAATCTGCCATGTTTTTTCAGATGACCATTGAAACACTGACTTGAGGATACATCACTCTCATAATGTGCCACAAGTAGTATTATTTTATACTACTGTTTAATGACGTGAAATCGGCAGACCCTCCTCACATTATGAGAGTTCATAGCGCTGCTACTTTGTTTGATTTATTTAATTGATTAAACAAATTTTATTTATTTAATATATAGACATTCATTAATGGTCCAGGACTGGAGACAGGAGGACTCAAACATCACAAACAAAAATGACTTTATTGAACCACTACTACTACTACTACTACAACTAAGTGAACCTAACCCAGGTACGACGAGGACAATGAGATTATCTGCAATTCCAGAAGCAGATTGGAAGCCAGTATGATTACTCTCTAAAGACAAAGGTCTTTTGTGAATAAACTTTTCAAGAATCACCCTGGCATGTTAAAGTGTACAAAGTTTTCTTCCTAGTGTCAAATGAAACCAGCCTACGTTTGACTCGTGAGACTGTTGAACGTTTTTCAAATGACAAATTGAATGGCGTAGAAAACCTTGGATCTTCCACAAAAAGCAACATGTGAAGTCCAGCTTTGGTAAATGTATTAAATGCGGGGAAATATGTGGATCAGTGATTTCTGCTAGAGGAGCGCATCTTGATGGACCTAACCAAGGATTTTATCTCAAATACCATACAACCTGTTACGTGGAGAACAGAAAACCCAGATGCAGAGGTACAGCAAAATGTCTTTTATTTCTTCAAACTACAACTAAGGGGGACTGCCGTCGGCAGACGCAGATAAATGTATTAAATGCGGCTGTGGGCGTTTAGGGCGAGTGAAAGCATGAATGGGAATGAGGAGGTGTGTTAATCAGTTTCAGCTGGGTGTGTGTGTGTGGGTGTGTATGTGTGGAAAGAAGACAAAACAAGAAAGGAGGAGTCCGGATCATGGCACAACCAACCTAACTATCATGAAGTTTCTGTGATCATAGACTTTTAACACATTCAAATGGAGTTTCTGCTTATAAGCAAACACGGCCATCATCGAGTCCATCCTCTGCTCCTCCATCACCGTGTGGTACGCTGCAGCCACAGCCAAGGACAAGGGCAGGCTGCAGCGTGTCATCCACTCTGCGGAGAAGGTGATTGGCTGCAATCTTCCGTCTTTTCAGGACTTGTTCGCTGCCAGGACTCTGAAGCGGGCCAGAAAGATTGTAGCCGACCCCTCCCACCCTGGACATGAACTGTTTGTGCCCCTTCCATCCGGCAGGAGGCTGAGGTCCATCAGGACTAAGACCTCCCGCCACACGAACAGTTTCTTCCCTTCGGCAGTCAGGCTCATCAACAGAGCCCGGGCCCCCCCTGACTGACTCTGACTCCCATGCTCATTCATCACTGTGTCACTTTCACTTGTTACCCGTCACTTTGTTTAGCTGGTGCACTTTATCCTTATTTTTATTCCTAATTTGATCTTATCTCCTCTAACTTACTAACCCATAGCTTTAGTTTTTAGCGTACTAACCCATAGCTTATATTTTTTATTTTATTTTTATCTTATTTGCACTATGTCGTCTTTATTGTACTGTCTTCATGCACCTTCCGCCAAGACAATTTCCATGTATGTACAACATATTATGGCAATAAACGTTTCCTGATTCCTGATACCTGATCCCTTAATTAAAGAGAACAGAAAGCTTACTGTAGGTGAACCTGACGAGTTTGAGACCTAGATAGCTGGACTGTGAATGATCGGTATACTAGATATGAAGAGATTGTTACAAAGTTTATCCTGGGTATTACTGTAATGCTCATTTGGCCTGAGATCAAACCACCGATCCTCTGCTTGGAGGACGACCATGCTCCCCACTCACACACAGTCGGCCACACATGAGATTGGAGATGCAATGTCACGGTTTGGGTTTGTTTCTGGTTTTATTTTGTGTCCCTGGGTTAACTTCCCTTCCTGCCTTGTCCTGTCATCCCCTGTGATTGTCTGCCGTGTACATGATTGTATCCACCTCTGTCCAATCACCTGCACCTTCCCAGTGTATTTAAGTCATTGTCTGAATGTCATCGTGAATGCATGTTGCATGAATACCCTGTTTGATTTTTGGATTTGTTAAAAGTTACCTTTTGTTGGATCTCTGCATTTGAGTCCTCCTTGACTCTGCCTGCACCTGACATGACATGCGGAGTCCAACAGTGCCTGGTGTAGCCCGATTGTTCTTATTGCTAAGCACAATCGATCTGTACGGTTCTGTGTGGACTATTTGATGTATATCTGATGCCCTGGGTTGATGAATTCCTGAACCGACTGTGCACTGCATGTTTGTTTACAACACTGGATTTGACTAATAGCTGTTGGCACAGTCTTCTGTTGTCAGAGTCCATGAAAAACAACCTTCTCCACTTCGTTTGAGTTGTACCAATTTGCCACACTTCGGTTTGGCTTGTTTGGTGCCTGGCCATGTTTCCAATGCCTTAGGTGCGGTGCAGGTCCTGAGGTAGGCAAAACTGCCGGTTGCAGCCTGCCAGCGGCCCAATACAAAAAACAGGTGACACGGTTTTTGGAGCTGGTGGGCTTTTTGGGGCTCAGGGTGATGGGCAGTTTGGGGTTTCTGCGTATGGGGTTTCTGCATTTTGCATTGGGGTCAAAAAGTTAATTTTGGTCTTATCTGACCAGAGCTCCTTCTTCCACATTTGCTTCAACACGTTTGCTGTGTCTCCCACATGACTTGTGGCAAACTCCAAACAGGATTTCTTGTGGTTCACTTTCAAAAAGGACTTTCTTGTTACCAAAAGCCCCCACCCCAAAAAAAAGGTTTTAAGAAAACCTTAATCTTGCGATAAAAAAATTGACATACCGTATTTTCGCGACTATACGGCGCACTGAATTATAAGGCGCACGTTCAATGAATCGCAGATTTTAGAACTATTTTCATATATGGGGCGCACCGGATTATAAGGCGCATAGAATAGAAGATACTGCAGTAAAACGTTTGACTGGGGCTGCGTTATGCATCCACTAGATCGGGCTGTGCTAACGTTATTAAGCGTTCTGAAAACTCTTCACTCCCATGGTAACGTTGTTCAAACGTTAATGTGGATTTTAAAAAATATCTCCGAACCTCCAACTTTCGTTCTAGATTAATGAAAACATTCTTGGCAAATGCTTTCGTCCATCTTGCACCGAGAGGCAGCGCTGGGACAGACGGTGGCGCCTCGCGGCGGACCTTCAGCGCGATCCCGACATCCAACTACGAGCTTTAATATACTGTAGCGACTCTCGCTAATGAATCTCTGGACAATGTGCTTATCTTCTGGTTTTATTGTCGAGAAACAGGCTACTGTCGGCCGTAGCCTACGCCGAACAAAAACACACCATCGCTTTCCAAAACAACAACAATTCCCGCGTCCCCATAGGTGGCACTAAGATGAGTGACGTAACATTGTGCGCCCTTCACTGAACATCCCAAAACTCTGTAAAGTGCAACGCCGCTCCAGAACATGAAAACACAGTCCGTTACAATACGCCGTTGGAGCTGGAATTACCGCGGCTCCTGGCCCCAGACTTTCCCTCCAATGGATCCTCGTTAACCAGTATGGATCCACCAATTGATCCATATATATGGCGCTCTGGATTACAAGGCGCATGCGTCGTATTTTTAGAAAAAAAAGGATTTTAAGTGCGCCTTATAGTCGCGAAAATACGGTAATTAAAATGGGTTTGCATTAATGTTAATAACGCGTTTAACTGACAGCACTAATTAGTACAATATATTTGGTATGTTAGGTTAATAACTTCAATATGAATTAAACTAGGGTTGTCGATAGATTACGAAAATTAACTAATTGATTGCACATTTTAAAATGAATTAATCTCAATTAATGGCGATTAATGAATGCTGTTGTTACAATGTTGTTTTTAATGAATGTTTGTTTTTCTTACAAGTAATGAGTAATCAAAGTGTATTTTAGACACTGTTTTTAAATTGTTAATGCTATTTTAAACACAAAACTACACACATTTTAACATCTTGAAGGCAGAATTCCACCGGGAGGAACATGTTGAACTAGTAACGCTTCCATCATATTCCAGCTATAGCATAGCTTTAAGTCGTCCGTTTGCCACACATATTTTATTGATATCATGACTCTGTCTTGGTTGAACAGCAAGAGTACCTTCCATCCACCCCATTGAGTAGGGCAGTTAGTAATGAATTTAGAGCTAATACAGGACATAGCTCGCTCCCCCCAAACTCAGCTGCACGTGAGCCAAGAAACAAAGCCCTCTTAGCATGTCATGCTTGAGGCCAAAAGGGACATTTTAAGAAAGAATGTCCTAGGATACGGGTTAGTGATAATTAGTATTAATGTGTTTCACACCCCAGTTACACAGCAATGGGTTAGAGAGGAATAGGTTCGCGGAATGGCAATCTGAGGAACTTACAATAGCTAAGTTAATTGAAGACAGGCCCTGTGTAGCGCTCTTAGATTCAGGAAGAAATCGCACTCTAGTCAGACAGTACTGCCTCCTGAGGGATGTCATTTTTTGTAAAGGGACAGTTGATGTTTTCTGTATTGATGGTGACAAAGTACGGAACGCCATAGCTAACTATCCAAGTAGAAGGTCAACATTGCTTTCAGTAGGAGTGTTTAATCAACTGCCCTATCGGGTTGTGTTAGGTTCTGATCTATCTATTGTGGCGGATATGATAGCCAAGCAATTGTGTAAGGCTAGAGCAAGCTGCATCAGCGAAAAATTGCTAGCTGTTACTAGTAGGGTTGTCCCGATACCAAAATTCTGACTTCGATACTATACCTGGCAAAATATTTCGATACTCGATACTTTTCGATACCACAAATAAGATACTGGAATATTTATCTATGATAGTAATAAATAAAACATCTGTAAGGGACCTTTTTATACCAGCTTGTTCCTGCCCAGCTTTTTGAACACTTAACAAATGTCATTCAAATTCGTATTAGCCCACAGCAAGATATTAATGACATTGTAAAATCATAGTATTGATTATACACGGCCATGTAGGCCTATTGTCGGTATCTGACTATATGACTACATAGTTGTGGGTTGGGTACATTAAAGATGGTCACGTGATTAAAGGACAATTTCTCCCCTTTATTAAAAACAACAATGAAAAACATGCCACTACACCAATACACTATGGCAAACAATGAGAATTTTGAATATTTACAATTATTACAACTGAACTATTTACCAGAGGTGGAAAGAGTAACAAAATGTTGTACTCAAGTAAAAGTACTGTTACTTAAGTAAAATTTTACTGAAGTACAAGTAAAGTTACCAGTCTAAAAATTTACTCAAGTAAAAGTAAAAAGTAGCTCATTAAAAATGTACTCAGAGTAAAAGTTACTGAGTTACTTTTTTAACAGCTGGGTGAGATGCAGGATTCTAGTGTAGTTAAAAAAAGACGTGGGAAAATAAATCTCAATCTAGTTGTTTTTAATTAAAGGAAGACCTTTACAAATTAAAGTGTAATAACAAAAAGAAAATGAATAAAAGAGATGATTTTAGTGCAGATCATCCAATAAAACATTTTAAACATTACTACAAACACTATACATGGCATGAACTGTGGATTCAGTAAAGCAGGGGTGTCAAACTCATTTCTAGTTCGAGCCAGAGACTGCCGACTTCGACCGAACGCAGGCCACTGACAATCGGCGCGAACGGCTGACGGGGGGTGGCACTGACGGGGATGGAGGGGGGCGCTGGCAGTTCGACCGACGGTTCGCTGACGTCGGGACGTATGCACTCCAGTGGCGGACCGTTTACTCTGGGATCTCCTTAAACTGTCTCTGCTCTGCTCACTGAAGCAAAACAATACGTGGACAATAAATATCAGAGCCAAAAGCAGCGAGTGTAGTCAACTACTGCTGCTAACACATCCCGTCAGACCAGGATTATTTATTTATATCCGTTAATGAACTTTTCTCCTCTTGTTACCCGGGTAACCTCTGTCATTACAGACGGTTGCGTCGATTCTTACTGTGAAAATCGACGTACTTCCGGTCTAGCGGCTACGCTTCGTATTTTCATTTGATTTCAGCTGGGTTTGCATCTGTTTTGTCCGTCTCCATCATTCTTGTTTAGCGTGTTCGTTCTCCCGCTCATCACTCAATCAGTGCAGTGACGTTAGTTTCCTGGGTGCGATTTTTTTTTCCTTTGCATTTTTTTTACATAGTAACGGATATGATTTAAAATGTAGCGAAGTACAATACTTCAAACAAAAAAAAATAAGTAAAATTACAGATTAAAAAAAATACTTCTAAAAGTAGAAGTACACAAAAAACTACTCAATTACAGTAGCGCGAGTAAATGTAATTCGTTACTTTCCACCTCTGCTATTTACACATATGCGTGCGGTCATCCTTTCTAAACTAGGCTATGGCTACTCGTGTTAGGCTGTATGGGTGAGCTTGGGGGTGTTCGTGTTTATAACATTTATCACATTTGCTAACCTGTCGTTCTTTGAACTCTTTGAAAAGTTCAGGGTGTCTGTCAGATAGGTGCTTAGCCATGTTTGGGATACGGGAAAACACTAGACCGGATAATGGCCCGATTTTATTGGCCAGGCATCTGGGGGGACGCGCGCCGCTGGTGTGCATCCTGCCCGGAGTGTCAATTGCCAGCCATCCCGCATGCCCCGCTGCGGCTGGTACCGTTGGTGGAGGTCCCGTTCGAGCGCATCGGCATGGACCTCATCGGGCCATTTCACCGGAGCGCACGCGGATACCGCTTTGTGCTAGTCCTCATGGATTACTTAACCCGGTATCCGGAGGCAGTGCCATTGCGCAATATCTCTGCAAAGAGCGTCGCACAGGCTCTGTTTCAGGTAATCTCCCGGGTTGGAATCCCGAAAGAGATTCTAACAGACCAGGGCACCTCATTCATGTCGCGCACACTGGGAGAACTTTACGGGTTACTGGGCATTAAGTCCGTCCGCACCAGCGTCTACCATCCCCAGACCGACGGGCTGGTGGAGCGGATGAATAGGACGCTAAAGTCCATGATCCGTTAATTTATTAGCGACGATGAACGTAATTGGGATAAATGGCTTGATCCTCTGTTGTTTGCAGTCCGGGAGGTTCCCCAGGCCTCCACAGGATTTTCTCCCTTTGAACTTCTGTTTGGCAGGACGCCAAGGGGGGTGCTGGACCTTATTAAAGAAGCTGGGAGGAAGTAGTAGGGCGTACTGTGAGATCCAGTACGCCCTGGACCTGAGAGCAAAACTCCACACACTGGGGAGGACGTCACGTGAGAATTTGCTCCGGGGCCAGGAACGACAACAACGGCTGTACGACAGAGGAGCCAGGCTGCGACAATTCACACCGGGAAAAAAGGTACTTGTATTACTTCCTTCTTCCAACTCAAAACTCCTGGCTAAGTGGCAAGGGCCCTTCGAGGTCACACGCTAGGTGGGGGATGTCGACCATGAGGTGGTGCGGTCTGACAGGGGCGGTGCTACACAAATATACCACCTCAACCTCCTCAAAACCTGGAGGGAGGTGGAGTCTGTTTCTCTGGTTTCCTCAGTATCAGAAGGAGAGGACCTGGGGCCGGAGGTGCCAAAAGCGGCCAATCCCACCCCGCTCCCGTGTGAGGCCCGTCTCTCTGAGGGCCAGAGGATGGACATTTCCCAGTTGCAGAAGCAGTTTGCTGACGTGTTCTCCCCCCTGCCAGGCCGGACCGACCTGATAGTACATCCCAACTCGCACACTTCGATCTGCATCTGCCAAGCGGCTTGTTCCTCCCTCACTGAGAGAAAAGCACTCGACGAGATCGCGACTCTTTGCTGTCCTGGCTCCCAGATGGTGGAATGAGCTCTCCGATGACATCAGGACCACAGAGAACCTCTACATCTTCCGTCCAAAACTCAAGACACACCTTTTCAGACTCTACCTTGACTAAAACACTAGCAAACCGTAGCACTAACAAATGATAGCACTTAAATTGTACTTATAATGGCACTTTTCTATAACATGTTTTGTAACTGCTTATTTGATGAAAAATGTACTTTCTTGTTACTTGTTTTCTGAGTTTGTATCTATGTGGAAATGCACTTATTGTACGTCGCTTTGGATAAAAGCGTCAGCTAAATGACATGTAGTAGTAGTAGTAGTACACCGCATCGAGACTTCCCCAGGGGTGACGGTAAGGTCACGACCCTACAGAATGCCCGAACACAAAAGAAAAGTGGTTCGGGAGGAGTTGGCTGCTATGTTGGAGATGGGAGTAATAGTAGAGTCCAACAGTGCCTGGAGCCAGATCCCGGGGATGGACCCCCCAACAGAGTGTATGTCCCTACTGCTGTGCGGACAAAGGTTCTGCAGTGGGGGCACTCTTCATGTCTGACCGGCCATCCAGGAATGGGTAGGACTCTGTAATTCATCAAGAGGCGGTTCTGGTGGCCGGGAATGAACATGGATGTAAGGGCTTTTGTTGCGGCCTGCTCTGTCTGTTCCCCAAGTAAGAGTTCCCATATCCCCCCCACGGTCTCCTACACCCTCTCCCCATCCCCCTGGCCTCCTCTAATCCTTCGCCTTGGAGCAGGTATGTGATCTGGGCTGAATATGCCCATAACCCCTTGGGCTCTTCTGCTACAGGACTCAGTCCCTTTGAGTGCCAGTTTAGGTTCCACCCTCCACTATTCGCAGACCAAGAGGCAGAGGTTGGTGTGCCTTCAGCCCAGAGCTTTGTCAGACAGTGCAGGATGGTGTGGCGCAAGGCCCGGTCTACCCTGCAGAGGTCTGTCCGCCAGTATCAACATCATGCCAACCGCCGCCGCAGACCTGCACCCAGGGTTCGAAATGAGGGGGATCTGGGGGGGGTCCCGGACCCCCTATAAGTCATTAGGGACCTCCTATAAGAATTTATTTTCAGATTTTGGGGGGTCCCCCACAAATATTTTTAACATTAAAAATGATTGTGAAAAGGTCTTAAGTGAGGTTTGATATTTATAACAATAATTAATTTATTTCCTAGCGATTGGGCAGCTAATAGCATCACAGATAGTTATTGTTGAACGTGGCAAAAACGAAGCCTTAAAGAGTGAAATCCCTCATGAATATGCTGTAAGTGCTTCGATTATGTTTACATCTCCATAATAATTGCTTATTACAGTAAAATTTTTGGACTTGGTGTTCCTATATCAAAAGTTGCATTAACTAACTTCGATACCCAGTGTAACGTAATGATTAGAAGAGTGCGTTTGTCAATGTTTCTTGCTGTATGTGTATAAAGCCAAACAACCTGCCAGGTAACAGCAGCACATTCACAAACATATTGCTGAAAATCTACAAAACGCATCACAAATCCATTGCAGCGTTCACGATTGTAGAAGTGAGCACTACATCACAACCACGCATGATAACATGTATTTAAGAAAATATATTTAAAAAAAGATCGGAACGATCGGGATTCGAACCCCGTGGTCAAAACATCCTAAAGCCAACAAGCCCACTGCTCTACGCAGTGAGCTATGGAGATTTACAGGTTTTTCTGTGCGGTACAGGTGTCTTAAAGGCCATTATCTACCGGACTGAATAGCAACTCTTCTTTCGGTGCCTTATTTAGATATCATTATTATTCAATCCAGCGGCTAGTTGTTTTACAAATTCCATTAACATAAGGGATGAGAAACGCCATAATGAGTACACCTGGTGGATTTAGGTAACTTAGTTAACTTCCTTGCTCAAGGAAAGAATGACCTGTTATTCACTTTGTCATGTCAGGGATTTATATAAGGTGCTGTAACTTTGTTGCTCCAGAATTAGAGGGTTACCTGTGATTATAGCCAATCCACTTCTCAAGACACCACTACAATACTGGGACTAGCCCAAACCATGAAAAACATCCCAAGACCATTATCCCACCTTCAAAATATGTCAATATAATTTTGCCTGCAGTATAAAGTGTAGCAAGGTAGTCTTCAGTATTTTTATAGTTACATTTTAGGGGACCCCCCAAGAGTCCTAAGTCATTTTGAACCCTGATGCCGACGAACGTGATAGGCCCGTCTGGCACCAAGAACCATCCCTCGCTCAAAATTGCTTAAATCACCTTCTTCTTTCCCATTCTGACATTCAGTTTGGAGTTCAGGAGAATTTCTTGACCAGGACCACAACCCTAAATGCATTGAATCAACTGCCATATGATTGGTTGATTAGATAATTGCATTAATGAGAAATTGAACAGGTGTTCCTAATAATCCTTTAGGTGAGTGTATATTCTGGCTATACCCCAAGTTTAGTACTCACCGGAGAGAGATTTTTGACGCCCTCAAAGAGATTTTCCAACATGACATCCAACAAGACCCCACTGTAGCACTACTGGGAGCAATACCTGAAAGGCTGGAAGGGAGGGCCAAAAAATACCTTCTAAACATACTGCTCACTGCAGCACTAAAGGGTATAACTCTCATATGGTCACAGCTGGATCCCCCTACATACAATACATAGATCCAAAAGGTATGGGACATCTAACAAATAACATATTAATTACAAAACGAGAGAGACAAAATGTTGGGTAATGTTGAGGTATGTTGTTTATGACATGCATCCTCTGTCAAATGTCGAGTCATTTGCCTTCAGGCAACTAATAAGCAAAATACCCGTGATAAATGGAGGCTCGGAACAAATGTGCAGGAAGACGTTTTCCAGCTATTTAGACAGAGAATATGCGAAAATGACCACCTGAGTCAGACACTGAAGATCATTTGGAGGAGGATGAGGCAACTTTTACAAACATTGGGGATGTGCTAGATAATGTTGTTGAGTTCGATTACGTGGTTTTACCCCCGCATCACAGATGCGCATCGCACACATTGAACCTCATCTCATGCACTGATGTTGATAAGGCTAATGTCAAAGCCGGAAACGAAATCTACAGAAATGCTACCACAAAATGCGCAGGGCTGTGGAACAAGGCAAGTCGGTCAACGGTGGCTTCGGAGATTGTCAACGACGTTATTGCTAAGAAGCTGCTTGTACTTTGCACCACCAGGTGGAATTCGTTCTTTGATGTGGTATCTCGAATTTCTGAGACACCTGTGGCCGAAATTAATTCAATATCTTCCCAACTTCAGCTAAAATGCATCGGTCAAAGGGAACAACACAAGAGTATTGTGTTGTGACGAAGCCACTTATTGTGGCTCTTGAGATTCTGCAAGGAGAGGACAATTGTTTTTACGGAACACTCTTGCCCACTCTGGAGACTTAAAAAAACACCTTGCAATCCTTGATGGCCTACCAAAGGCAATTGTTCAGGTAAGAGCTGCTATTTTATTTTGCAATTATATTTATACAATCAATAGCTCAGTTGCATTTATTTGTGTCTAGATAATGTGAAGTATTTATAAGTGCAGGTCAATTTAGTAGTGCTCTGTAGTCAGATTTATGCTATGCCAAATATGCTTATTGTGTAATACGCTTGTTTTTATGTAGCTTAAGCGCAAGTTCAGTCAGGAAGACAACCAGTCGGACTCTTTTGCCTCCTATGTATTTACGCTATCAGCTGATTGGGGGCGTGCACATTTTAGTAACCAATCAGATTCTACAACTGTTCCCTGGAGCCAATCGTTGTTGCTGTCAAACGTTTAAAAGTGTTCTCCTCTCTGTTGGCTGTCAGCTGTCATTTTCAGTGTGTAGCTGAGGCGAGCATCTGCCCAGTCATTTGAATACACTGGCTGATTCGCTTTCCCGTTTTAAATTTCAGGCTTTCCGGAACCTCTGTCCCGAGGCCAGTCCAGTGGCAGTCACTGTTCCCTCGTGTCACGTCCTGATGGTGGTTTAGAGCAAAGTCACAATAGCCAGATGGGGGAATATTTGGAGGCAGCCAAGAAATACATGAGGAAGGGTTTAGCAGTTTCTACTCTAAAAATGTATGATTTTGCTTGGTGTACTCTTGCGCTGTTTTCTGTCTCTGCTGGGGTTTCTCTTAAACCTGTTCTCATCAACACAGTCTGTGCCTTTATTTGTTATTGCTGGGAGGTGCGGCATTTCAAACCTCCATATATACGCAGTTTACTCGCCGGCATTCAATTTAACATTAGATGTTACAATCCTGCTGCTACCAGTTTGTTTTCTAACACGGCCGTCAAACTACTGCTAAAAGGCATTACTAAATCGATGCCTCAGAATCGAGATCGAGATCAATTTATCACCTCAGCTATACACTGGGCACTCCTTTAGAATAGGGGCGGCTACTTCGGCTGCTAACTAAGGCGTCCCGGCTACATCCCTTCAGAAATCGGGCTGGTGGTCTTCCTCTGCTTTCACATCTTATATCCGCCCCGACTTAAAACATGATACTAGAAACTCAACAATCATTGAAGCCCTAAAAATAAATAAATAAATAAAATAAAATCCTGTAGCATTGCGTGGTGGTGGTGGCATTCACCGGGCATTTTGGTATTGCTTGTTTGTATCATAACAGTGGTAAGGGTCTGTTTCCTGGTCAGAGTATTTTCTGGTTACAGGGGCCATGGGGAAGACCCATCAAGATGTCATCTTGACCATGCGGGGGCCAAAGGCGTAAGTCCCATCAAGATGTCATCAGGGTAAGTTGGAGGGCCGTATGTGTAAGTCCCAGCAAGATGTCATCTGTACCGTGGCTGGGGCCAAATGCGTAAGACCCATCAGATGACATCAGTCAAGTGAGGGCCGTATGTGTAAGTCCCTTCAAGATATCATCTTTGCCATGTCAAGGGCCGAAGGCGTAAGACCCAGCAAGATGACATCAGCCTAAGTTTGAGGGCCGAGTGTGTAAGTCCCATCAAGGTGCCATCATTGTCCAGTTCTGGGGCCAATTTTGTAAGGCCCATTCAGGTAACTTTATTTCCAGGTCTCGGTCCGGGAACCCGGGTTGCGATCGGCAGTCCATCGAGATGTCCTCTACTCCGTGCATTGACTCACCAGATCTCTTAACTGGTGTGACATCAACCCTTGCAAGTTTAACTTCTGTCATGACTGATTTTCTGGGTTAGCTTAGAAATGTCACTACGGCAGGGGGTAAGGTATTTATTTATTCATATAAATAAATGTCTCTTTGGGGATTGGGCTCATTGGACCTCAGTATCCCTACCTTCGGGAATAGTCCCTCAGGATTGAGTCCAATCGCCCAAGAACTTGCACAAGTCATAGTTGATGCATATGTAATAAACCATTGTTACTATCAAATCAGTCTCTCCTGATTGAAATACTCATATGTCTTTTTGTTGTTGACGATTTACACGTGTTTTTGAGGATAAAGATGTTCTACTGGCTGCTACGACCCTGCCCAAGTTCAAGTTACGTTGGCTGCGTGACCAAGAGAGGAAGGACCTGGAAAAAGCAAGTCTAGTAGCAGAATGCAGAAAGTATGTGCCAGAGCAGGATGAGCTCCCAGGGGAAACCCCAACAACCACACATGCATTTTACAGCTAATACATTTTTTCTTCATGTGTTGCCAACCGTCCCGTATTACCCGGGACATCCCGAATTATGGGCAATTTCGATTTGTCCCGTCCGGGACAGCTCCAATCCTGTTTTCCAATCACAGCCTCCTAAGTCAATGACACATCAGAAGAGTGTGTGCGCGGGTGCTGGGTGGCCAGAGCAAAGCATGTGAGGTGAGAGCTGTCCTATCTGTTAAAATGAGCAGTGAGGCTGGTGCCGCAAAGAAAAAAACTAGGTCTGTGAAAAATAGCGCGTTAACGACGTTAATTAGTTGTTTGTTGTTAATTACGTCAATTTTTTTAACACATTTCACGCATGCGCAGTGTGACAAATTATTCAGGTCAGGAAAGTACCTCTTCCTCTAGGGAATGCACTTCATCCTATACAACACATTACTGCCACCTGCAGGCATATGTCAAAACGGGTGTGGGGGGGGGGTGCTAGCGGTTTTCTTTGAAGCGCCAGTCTCATCTTTTTCCGTTCTAATTGCCGCGCTCGACTTCAAGGTGTAACCTTTATTATTGTTCGGTCTGAAATGGCGCGCCCAGTGACGGGTGGTGCAGCAATATTGTTGTTCGGGTGGAAATCGGGAGAAATTCGGGAGAATGGTCGGTCCAGGAGATTTTCGGGAGGGGCTTTGAAATTCGGGAGTCTCCCGGAAATATCGGGAGGGTTGACATGTCTGGTCATCGCAGCCCTGGACCATCAGGAGCACAAACTCGTTTTGCCGACCGCAGCAGAGTGGAATAAACTGCAGAGGCTCGAGACCCTTCTAGAGCCATCCAGGGAAATCAGTCTGTAACTTATCAAATAACATTGATTTGATTATTTTCTGGAATGAATTAAAAAGTCAAATATCAATAACATGTATTTATGTAAAAAATAATAATGATGATAATAATAATGATAATTCTGTATCTGTGTCCTGTTATTTATCTTTTTTTTATTTATTATGCATTTCAGAGAGAAAAAATGGTTAGGATTAAGGTGTAATTGCAAATGGTGATTAATCATGATTAATCCACTGAGAATTCTGATTAATTTGATTACAATTTTTAATCATTTGACTGCCCTAAAAAAAAACCTAACCCTTTTACACTGTGAAATGATACACAGCCCGGCCGCCGACTGCTAGCACCCCCCGTCAGCCCGTCAGCCCGCTGTCACGGTTTGGGTCCTCTTCCTGTCTTATTTTGTAGTTTTCTTGTGTCTCGTGTCTGTGGGTGAGCTTCACTTCCTGTCCTGTCATGTGATTGCCTGATTGCTTCCACCTGTGTCCAATCACCTGCACCTCCCTTGTGTATTTAATCCCCGTGTGCCTGTTGTCCCTTGTCGCGTCATTAATGTCTATCCGTCGTTGGTGTGCGTTACTTTGGATTTGTTTTGTGGTCAATAAAGATCACCTTCTGGAAACTCTGCGTCTGAGTCCTCCCTGCCTCGACCCGCACCAGCCGTCCTGACAGACCCTGACACCCGCGAAAGTGTCCCTGATTTGGGGTTGGGAGAGTTGGCAGTGTGTGGCTCTTTGGAGCCCCCCAGGGGAGGCGCACCTCACCTATTGAAAACCGCTGTCCTAAACCATTTTAACTATGTTACAATTACACAGATAAAGTTTGTTAACGAAGGAACGCACAATGTTTTGTCATTTAAACATGAAGTCCAGGACTAATAATTTTTGTAGAGATAAAAACATACATTTTGATTGTTAATATCATACATTGGGTTACATTTACATCCTCTCATATTCACTTTTATCAGTGTAGAGGTTGATTTTACTTGAACTTGAAACTAAAGGAGGTTTGTCATACTGCCTGCCTTCATAGGATCACATAAATCCACTCCCTAGAAGGGGGATCTGAATATTCAAACTTCCATTAAGGCCACCACAGTGTACTGTGACCTTTCACTTGGGTGACAATAGAGGAAATGAATCAAAGTTACAACTAAAGAGGATACTAATATTTTATTTCAAGGTTGTCATGTAAGACAACTTATCAAAATACTCCTTTCTCCTACTAAAACACATTCCAGTATCACTAAAGTGCCATCTCTCCTATATTTCAAGGGACACCTTGTGTTTAAACACCCTCCTCCCAAAGCAGGCTTCAGCAGACCAGTGTCATTTGGCATGAAATATATTTTAAGGGACAGTTGTGGTGGTGTGCATACATGTCAACCCTCCCGAAAATCTCCTGGACCGACCTTTCTCCCGAATTTCTCCCGATTTCCACCCGGACAACAATATTGCTACACCATCCGTCACTGGGCGCGCTGTTTCAGGCCGAACAATAATAAAGGTTATACCATGAAGTCAAGCGCGGCAATTAGAACGGAAAAAGATGAGAGTGGTGCTGCAAAGAAAACCTCTAGCACTCCCCCCCCCCGTCGAGACCGCTAGCACCCCCCCGTCCACCGCTAGATTATCTCCCGAATTCTGAGGTCTCAAGGTTGCATGCCATAGAGCAGGTAGTCTTTTGCAATGGTTTCCAACCCAATTCCAGCCTTACGTGTCCGTCCACAGCTCCAGAGCTCCAGAGGCGTCACAAGACAACTAACTTAGAAGCAAAGAAGAAAAGAAAACAGATTTGTCTTTTTTTTTCTCTTGTCTTAAAAAGTAAAATATTCTATTGGACGAGGGTAGAGCACTGACTACACCGTGTGTATGTTAGTTACTGGTGGACAGGTGTCAATGTGAATGGTAGCTAATAGAAAAGACATATACAAGTAGATCTCAACTCCACTGTATTTCCGAGGTAGACTCATCAAGTGAATAAGTGAGCTGTCGTGATCGTTAGAATTTGCAACCTGAAATCCTGTTGAAACCCCCACCAGGCCTTCCAAGGAGGGAGATACATATCTTTGGTTGTCAAAGTGTAGTGACTTTGGGCAATTATTTATCAGATATCTTCTAATTTAGCCACATGTTCAAAGGTGGCAGAGTGGGAGTTCTGGAAACAGTCTATTTAGTTGCATTGTAGGAAAAGTAGGATCCATTTTTTTAGCTCGATCCACGGGATATAAACTCATTAAATCCCTTTATGTTTTCAGTAATGAGAGCTCAAATGTTCTTTCTTACACGCTTGCAGGCTGACGCTCAGTTTTCTTCATATGATGCAAATGAAGCTGCAGTACTCCATACCCTTCACTAGAGGGAAGTACAAGTGTAGAAACAGGAAGGAGACGGCTGACTGGTATCAGATCACAGCTCAGACAGAGAAGTCTAAGCTGTGATCGTTGTCTGTTTTAGATAGTTATCAATCAAAAGTCATAGCAAATAGTAGTAAACACAGAATTATAGATGAATTATGAATTATAGAAAATGTTTTTAAATAAATAAAGTCACTTTTTGTTATAGGTAGTTTCAAGTGTCAATAAATGAAAGGAAAAAATGAAATACATGTACAGTATGCTATAGCTGGATAATATAAATCAAATACTCAATCTAAATCTGAATCTAAATTGAAAGACAATTAGTTATGGTTTCAGTCAATGTCCAGAAACAATAGCATGACTTTTTTTAAAGCAAAATATCAACAATTCTATATTAATTCATATGACACAAACAGACTTTCAGTTTGCTCGAGAATATGCAGTGAATTTTTTTGTTTGTGAAACACACTCCTAAGACAGACATGCATTCTGACTGCCTTAATGAAGACAACGTCCTAAGGATTCTGGGAAAGAGTTTGCTGACAGGTTTGCCACTTCTTAGGCTCAAACAAAGAGTTGTCTATAAGTGCTGAGTCAGCTGAACATCTGATCGGCCCTCAGCTCTTTCTTCATCAAATGCTGTGCCAACGTGGCAGCTGGAGCCTTATTACAAGCAGACGTCAAAACAAGGAGAGATGATCACACAGAAAAAAATTCAGTCCTCATATGAAAATAATAATTCTAATCTACGTTACATCCTCATCTCACTGAGCAGTGTCATCCAGATTTGTGCTGGTGGTGTTGCTGCACAAAACAAAGCAGAAGAGCGTTCATCTACAAAATAACATTTAAAAACACTGACCTATGCAAAGAAAAAAAGAATCATAAGATAAGGACTAAAAAACAAATCACTTTAGGTGGAACTCATTCATTTTCTTATTTTGAAAAGCTAAATGAAGATTTTAAAAAACAGTGTTATCTGAAATATATACTTCTTGACAAAACTACAAATTGTTTTTTTAGCTCACAAAAATGATACATGATATTAAAGTACGCATGACATTAGCAGCGTCAGACTGATCCCGACGGTGTATCTGAAGTAATCCAAATCATGCGCATCACGCTCTTCTTATTCACAACTACATCGCTGGAAATGTTCTGGTGACTGATTCAAAGCTACAGCTTTTAGTATAAATCGGTGCTTCTTTACAACAAGACAGGACCACACTTACACACACAAAAACACGCACGCACATACAGTAGCAACACCAGAGGTTTCTAACAATTCCTTAGCTCAGTGTATCCCTATGACAAGTGATTCCCTTTCACATACCACCTTAAATACAGACTTTTAAATCTAAACAAAGCTCCCCTTCAAACAACACCTGGTCAACTTTTTAAAAAATGACTAAAGGATTTGAATTAGATGCAATGAGAAGTGCGGAGCGCTGGATGCCCCCCTGTGCTTCCCAGAGAAAAAAGATGCACTAATGAGGCGACAGGCTACTTTTATTCATGGAACCTGAGGGAATGGAGCGCATTGTCACAACTCTGACAATTCCAATTGGAATTTATTTAAATGAGCTGTGTCTGTTGACATAAACAGATACCATTATATTGACGGCACTGGGCTGAGTTGTCTATGACCCTTGAATGGCTGGTTTGAATAAAAAAACAGCAACAGGTGACTGGGTGGGGATGCACCTAGGACAGACGATGTAGAAGATTAGAGATTAGTAGAATGAATCGAATAGACCAGATTTGTGATTTATTCTGTCCAACATATATCAGAATATTTCACTCATCAGTGACAATGGGAGGATTTTAAATCATTTTTTTAACACTAAATCTGGGCTTAGGTTTTGTCTTTCTTGGAAACCTTTGGGCAAAACTTTCATTCTACTTTCAAACCTCTTGGGAAAAAATAGAAAAGTGTCTTGTAATCTATTTATCATTTTGCCAGGCGACCCAACGAAGCCCCTTTGAGGACCTTCAGAGCCCCCTCAAGGACTCTTATTGGTCCCCCACAATGGGCACCGTCACTCTAAAAAGGTATTCAGAGTTCTTCTTCCTGTGACAAATTATCTATCAACACTTTTCATACAGCCCAATTTCATATGCCATTTGTGTCACTTAGCCCAAACTAGCTGTTCACACAGGAATCCTTTTCTTGGCAGCAGCTGCAGTAAAAAAGAATAAGAAGAAAAGCCTGTAGGCACCCTGCTGCATAGCCTACCATCCTCTGGAGGAAGAAAACAACAAAACCATTGGAATGATGCCGCTATTATTGCCTCACATGTGAGACGAGAGTGTGCAGAAAGAGGTTGGGGCTTTGCTTCATTGGCTCAGAGCAACACCTTTTTAGGATTTGTCCCTTTTGACATGTCTGATTGGATTTCACCTTCCTTTAAAATGTTGCTCAAAGTATTGCTCCGTGTCCGCTTGACCTGCTCTGGTAGGTAAGGCCTGTACCGTTTAGGATTTACGGGAATACAGTTGTTTTAATTGTTTATTTTATGTGAAACCAGCTTGTGAGTTTCTGAAGGTGAACATGAGCTGCATTTAGCCAACAAACAGAAGAGCCAGATAACAAAGGGACGGTCCTTAGGCTGTGCATCCAGGTGGTGGCAGCAGTAACTTTCAGTTTGACCTGGTCTTACCAAAGCTAATGCAGATGTAAACACACAAGATGTTATTGAAGCATAAACAAAAGCATTAAATGTCAGAATGCATGCACTTAAATGGAAATAACAACACGAACATTCATTGTCAGCATTTAACAATGTGCTTTGTGTTGTTGCTTGTCAAGGTTATGTTTATGATGTATCTCACTCAGTTTGTACAGATTTGAAAGGAAGGACCAAATAAGTGTTCAGGGGAGGTTGTCAGCGTAGAGCAAGTTTCATCTGAAAAATACATTAATCTGCATTTTAAGGAGGTATTTGATACAATAACAATAGGATATCACTCTTAGCTGCTGAAATTATGTTCCTGTTCGTACATGTGTACATCTTTTAGAGGTAAGACGCTTCTGATTCTAAAGGAAGAAAGAGATCTGCGAACTGACATCGAAATTTTCTGAGGGCCAAGACTCGCTGTGCGTAGTGCTCCTTTCCTCTGTTACGGATAACATGTGTCGGGCACGACTTGATCGGCGGCCGCCGGTCGACCCTGTGCGCTGTGCCACGAGCACACACCATACCTCATAAAAACCGTTCAATTGTTTGACTAGGCCTAAATTATGATATTATAAAATATAGTAGCCCAATGCACAATAATTTGCGCGATAGTCCGGACTCGAAGTACATCATAATTTGTAATTTTCTTTAAATCCTATTCTAATAATTATATTTACATACTTAATAACTTATTTAAATTGTCAAATTGTTGTCCTATAGGTAATTTCCTGTTAGTATTAAGCCAATTGTTTCACGAATTGTGGGATTGTAAATTGGGGGAAAGTGCAAAAAGTACGTGGGCTGTTTAAAAAGACTCCATGTAGAGGATCAGATCAGAGGATTTTGACATCGTGACTGTGTGTAGCTGTAAGAGGCAGGCGGTCCACTATACGCCGTGTCTGTCTTCACGCAGCAGCCTTTGACACCGAGCTCCTCCGGTATTTACCGGGACCAGATGCGCGCTCCCCCGCGCTCACCGCGTGGTTACAATCGAAATATGGTCTTCACTTTGACGAATTAATATAATATATAACCTTCAATGGAATCAAAAGAAAATATAAACAGAAGCCTAGACAGTTTTTTTCAAATATGAAGGATGTCTACAAGGTTGTCATTTTTCCGGATAAAAAAATCGAATTAACTAAGTGAACATTGAACAAATAAATAAATAAATAAATAATCTATGAATCAGGCAGATAATTTTATTCTGAATGAAATGAAATCAGCCTGAAACAAAAAATGCCCTTTAAATCAGCCATACTGTGATTCCTGCTGCCACTTGTATTTGTGACGTGTCACGGGGGTAGAGAGAGAGAGACAGAGAAAGAGAATTGTCCCTATATTGGGATGAGAAAATCACGAGTTCATAAGGGGTGCGTAACGGTCTCCCTTGGGTGACTAAGGTCACAAACAGTTCAACAGTTCAGCTCGTGTATTTCCACAGCAATTGTTTGAGATAAGGGGCCTGTAAATCAAATCAAATGAAAATAATAATAATACTAAATTACATTTTTATATAAAAATATTATTATTATTATTATTATAGTATTTCGCCCTTGCAAATATAACGAACACCTTGAATTACAAAGGGAAGAAAAACAGAACTGTCCTCGGAGCATAACTTTCTCTTCATGCGTGTTCTTTCATTTGTTCCGGCCTATTTTTATTGACAAATACTTATGACGTTTGGAATCCTGTTAGCCAGGTTTGTCCTTGTAGGCCTCAGTGTGAGATTGGATGTTTATGATTCCAATTCTCAGCCGGGAAATAACTTGACACTCGACGAAATGGAACGCGCCTGGGTTAAGGCCTTCCAGATCAGATATTAAAAGGCAGTAGTCCATTAGAAATATTTCATTAAAAAATAATAAAATGTCATAACATTATATGAAAATGTAAAAACACAACAACCTCTGTTTCCACCTGATTAAAATCTTCATGTTGAAAGTGAATGATCTCAAATTGGCTTGACTATAGTTCTAACACAAGAATTCAGAATTTAGTCTTATTGCTATCAGTGAAATTAATGACATAATCAAATATACACAGACCTAAAAGAAAGCGGACTGATTCAGACATTCCCCAAAATAAGGTAAAACAAAAACCCTCAATGCGAATGTAAATGTGAATCAATGTAGAAACAACGTCAGGGACTCGAGAGAAATACCTTAAATATCATCATCATAGCATCATTTCCTCGCATTTTGTCCATTCCACATAACTTCAGCTAGTAGCAAATCAACTTCCATCCCTTTTTTCTACAGTTATAGGGTTAAAGCTTTGCATTTGCTTCCCAGATCCCCTTCGTTGAAAGCCTACAAGGGCACAACAAATGCATACATTCTGGCTTTAAAAAAAGTGTTAACACGCTCACATTTACTTTACATTCGTTTTCATGACAGAGTGTTTTTATTTATTCATGTTTTGAATGAATGTATGCCTTTCACTTTATTTGTATTGTCCACAGCTTTACGGTGCCAATATGTTTCTTTGCAGTGGATCACACCGACATGTCTACAAGCATTCCAGAACTAACCTGTCATGACCCATAAATAAATAAAACGACTAGAGACATCATTCATTCTCTTTAGTCTATTTAGTTTTTATTTATGGAAATTGGAAAAAGACGGAAGCAGCGCGGCAACGTCACTGATTTCCTGGGCGCTGCCAGTTGAATCGTCTGTTGCCATGGTAACAGACAACACGAGGACTGTAGGGACAGTAACACCCGGGCTATGTCTCACCAAGAGCGTCCGAGCCGAGTTCCTACAGAGGAGGACACGAGAGGGGCTGCTGCAGAATTTTACCGGGCCAACGGAGTCCCGCAGCTGGTGGAGAGAGCTCTGAACGAGCTCTTCTTCCATGAGCCTCGAGACGTCAACGGATACCTGGTAGGAGCCGATGACGTATGCTAACAAATGCTAACCAACTGGCTAACTGCACTTATTCCTGCTACCAGCAGATACCAGTGATGTATTCAAGTCTTCAGAATTCAGGAACAAACAAATAGAAGATGAAATCAGCAGTGCCCCCCCATACTTCCTGTCCACCCGCCCTGCACTACACCATTTAATGTAACGTTTGCCAGCTTCAATAGAGTGTCCTTGGATGTGGTGCATTGATTCAAGAGATTATAGCCTCTACTAATGTGGGTACTTCTACTGGTATTGTTCTTGCTATGGTATATGGCTATTTATGTCAGAAAGTCTGTAGTGAGAAAATGTTTTGTTATTGAAAGTATGAATTCTGAAGAGTTCTTCTTCCTCAGTGACCAAATAAACCTTGAGTCTCCAGCGGCTCATAAATGCTTAGGGTGGGTCAAATGCAGAGGTAATTTCGACCATTTGACTAGTAAACAATACATATGTATACATATCCTCTGTCATGTAACATATTAGCATATTAAATTAAGTAAAAAATGAATGAACATATTAAATAAAGTCTTTATTGAAAACCAGTACACAAAGGCATTAATAGATTTTAAATCAAGAACAATTCCTGATAGCATAAGACAATAAGACCTTCATGTTGCACCACTTATTTTTGACACCGCTGGTTTGAAACCAGTGTCTGGCTCAGAAAGAACAGAGCAAGGCGGGAAAGGAGATTGTTTTAAATGGAAATGCTGCACAAAAATTGATGAGAGAATCAGCACGTGTAGTGCAAGGTTGAATCAGAAACATTGACAGATACTGGCCTCGTTTAAGTACTATGATAGCAATGTTTCTGTAACGGGATGCTCAGGGCTTCAGGAAAAAATGTACAATCTTTAGAAATCCGCTTTACTTCCAATCATCTCAAAAGCTCTTGTTTAATTTTTTCAGTTTCTTTCCGTTTTAAACACATCTCCAAGGGATGAATGTAAATTAGTCTCCAAATTGTTGTTGTTAGGTGCTCATCAGGTCATGCATTGTGAAAGTATAAACTTAAGAAAGTCAAATAATCACACAACTTCGAACAAGTTCAAGAAACACGTACCTCATCTGTTTAACTATCAATTTTTATTTACTTTTACTAGGCAAATTATTTCACAAATCTAAGTGAGCCACCAAGGATCAGCGGGCTGAAAGGGAGGGAGGTTTATGACGCAAGAGGACAACTCTCCATTGAGGCAGAAGTCTTCTGCATTGTCTGCAACAAGGAAAAGGTACAGAAACAACCTTTTCCCATAAAAATCAACACGTGTCCGAAATAATCACTACAGTCAACTGATGTCTATGTGCTTGGACCCGGGCTGACATCTCTCTCATGGGGCAGATTCTAGATATTAAGTTCAGAACATGCATTTAGCGTCTACATCGAACAAATGAAGCATTAACAAAGGAGTTGGGATTCATTAGTGATAACAGTAATGGGCCTCTGCAAACATGCAGTAAGCCGATGAAGCGAGCAAAGACAGTAGCTGTATCCCATTTGGTTGGCTGCCTCCTCATGAGGATCGAGCCTTCACAGTGAATCTGGGCTTGGTCCTCTAACGGCTGCAAAGGCTGAACTGAGCGGTCTCTGAAATCGGACTGCCTGACCTGCGCTTACTTATAACTTACAAAATGCAGATAGACAAGGTCATTTTCTTCTTATTTCATTTCATTTAGTAAGATACGCTTTACCTCTGTAGGATGATACATTTCAGACTGGGAGAAGAACTTTTTCCGGTTAATTTATATTAAATTAAAATGGATTGAGCCCTAAACTTTTAGCTAAATGAAATCTTGCAATCTTAAGACAGAGGAAATCAATCAATACAGTCAATAATAACAACAGCAGCAAACACATTTATTAACTGGTATGCAAGAATGTTTTATTTTTTTCTTGCATAGGATACAAGCTAATTTAACTATAACCTTAATTAAGATATTACAGAATATGTCACCACACATGCTGTTCTGCTATAGCTTGATGCTGCTTCCTCCTGGCTCCATAAAACAAAATAAAAAAAGTTAGTTTATAATCACACTCCAAAACAAAATGCATAGTTGGTTTATAATCACAACACAAAACAAAAGTAGTGACGCAACCAAGTTCAGTTTCTATGTGTATTTATTCTCAACGTTTGTAATGTTACTGACTTAGAAAGCGATAATTCAGATTTATAACTTGTCTACTTTAAAAAAAAAATTATGCTAACAATATGAAGTATAAACTCTCTCTAAAACCGTTACAACCTCAATAAGATATACAGTGTGAAAGTAAAGGCATTAAAGTGACTTTTCACTAATAACTCTGGGTAACATGACAAAGTTATAACTTAGAGAAGTTTATTCTCATGTCTTATGTGTATTTAAAAACACAACATTGATTACCCAATGTCACATAACTTAAGCAATTTTATTAATTAAGATGTTATGTTAAATATTTTAATGCAATATTTTTTTTGGTAGACATTGTTAAGAATTCAAGCAGAAAAGAACAGCTAGCGGTAAAAATTATGTGTGATCATGACTAGTGACAGAATTATATTTTTATGTGTTATTAGATATTATCAAATCAGAATAAAGTGTCTGTTTTGCAGAAAACATCATGTATATCTTGTAAGTCATTCAATACTGTACACATGTATTTTACTCTGTCTACCCTGGAAGGAGGGTCTCAAGTCAGACGTCCTTCCTAATGCTTTATCCTGAGTCTTAGCTTTAGTATTAGCTTGTATCAAGCAGAAAACAGCCTACATTTTTTGACCCTTGCAGTTTTTGTACAAAACCCATTTCAGTTTGTACAAAATCTGTAAAGCTGGAAACACAAGATGTGACACTCATGTGAATCACTCGTATTACTTATATATGATAATATATATCTATATATACAAGGAGGCTTACAGGTGGCATCAACATAAAACTTGCTTACATTCAACACATGTGAACCAACTTGTTGAGTATCTACAGTCAGGACACTGGGGACATCTTATAGGCATGAGACACTTCAGCTCTTTTCCCATGGCCTGGCCATCCCAGTACTTGCAATTAATAAACTGGTCATACAATGAAGCATTTAGACGAGTTAGGTATAAGAACTGCCTGGCTCTGATGTGAAGGAGGAAGGTTCTTGGCAATCTACTGAGCACTGAGATGGGCCCAACACATTCACACTTGCGCTGGCGGAAGTGTGGAACACATGTTGCCAATCTCAGGAATCAGGAAACACACACACACATATACACTCACCTAAAGGATTATTAGGAACACAATACTAATACTGTGTTTGACCCCCTTTCGCCCTTGCAACTGCCTTAATTATACGTGGCATTGATTCGAGGTGCTGAAAGCATTCTTTAGAAATGTTGGCCCATATTGATAGGATAGCATCTTGCAGTTAATGGGGATTTGTGGGATGCACATCCAGGGCATGAAGCTCCTGTTCCACCACATCCCAAAGATGCTCTATTGGGTTGAGATCTGGTGGGGGCCATTTTAGTACAGTGAACTCATTGTAATGTTCAAGAAACTAATTTGAAATGATTCGAGCTTTGTGACATGGTGCATTATCCTGCTGGAAGTAGCCATCAGAGGATGGTACATGGTGGCCATAAAGGGATGGACATGGTCAGAAAGGCAAAGATACCAGGTATCAACTGATGCCCCCTCCCTTCTGCCACACCAGGTGTCAGGTGGAGACTCTGTCACTAGTGCAGATGTGATGCAGCTTCATTAAAAATACATGCGCTCAGTTAACAAAATGTACGTGGAGTATTTGTATTGACCATGGGAGGATATTGACAGTTCAAACAAACCTACTCTATTCCCTTTCTCTGTGTTCAGAGCCTGTCTTCAGCTGCCATCTCCAGCCACTTTGGGCCTATGGTGACATCACTGGAGAGGAAAATAATGAGTCAGGAGAGGGCTAACCATATGATGACGGCCACCCAGTGGATCAATGGTCCTCTGATAAACATGCTGAAGGGCCAAAACCCCTGTGACCAATCAGACGTTGACCTTATACTCAGGTAATGTTCCAATTTGTATTAAATTATAGGGGAGGCTTGCATCTCTCATCTGTTTCCACTGATACTATATAGACCAAAATGTATGGTTTGAATATTTTCTAAACACACTGTTGTGACAATTTTGTCTTAATTTAGGACAGTATGTAAAAGGTACATTTCCTTCCACCTAACCTTAAATAAACCAATTCCAGTGGCACATGTTGGTGCATGTATTTTGTAATAAATGCTGCTTTTCACAGCTTTTGTATTGTGACAGGAAAAATATTTTATTATAATTTCTAATATAAACAAAATGCACTCAGTGCTCCCCTGTTTACAGGACTGTAATAGAAGAAAGGATGATTTAATTTAATGAATGAACTGTAATAAAACACATTTTTGTAATGCATTGTTAAATTTCAATATCCTGACCCAGCCTGATTACTGCCAGATCTGTTAAAATCAGAAATAACTTTAAAAGAACCTGTTCGTCAAACTGTATTAGGCTAATAGATGTCAAAAAGCAACACATATGTAAAGAAATTCCAAAAACAGGTGAGAAAAAAGTAATTAATATGTATCAGTCTTGGAAGGGTTACAAAGCCTTTTCTACGGCTTTGGGATTCCAGAAACCCAGAAAGCCATTACCTACAAATGGACTTGAAACAGTGATTACCTTTGGTGGTGTTCACAATCTTCTCATACATTCCAGGAGTCTTGTGGTGGACTAAGAAAACTAGGGTTATTGGTTTAAGCATAATTTCTTACTTGGAAGTAACGAAACAAATGGAAGGGATGGATATTCTCTTTTCAATACATCCTCAGAGCTTCCAAACACTCCACCAGTGCGTAATTGACCAATGTTAGAAATGCCATTTTTAAGCCACAGCGAGAATGCACAGTCTAGTCTTGGTGGGGGAAGAGGTGATTGTCATGAATAGGGGTAATTGTAGATAAATCGGTGAGGCCAAATTGGATCTGCCAGAATTTTGTAATTTGCATTAAGAAGTGATGTTGGTCGGTAGCATGCACATTCCTTTGTAAGTTTTAGCATTAAAGAAATAGATGCATTTTCAGGGTTTGTGGCAGAGCACCTTGGGTTAAAAGTTGTTGAACATATCATGCAAAAGTGGTAATAGTTTATCTGAGAATGCCTTGAAAAATTCAATGGGGAAACCTTCTCGCCTTCTCACCAGCTGCCTGTTATAATCGTTTTGCGACTTTGCCGCAGACCTTTTTCATCTTAAATCTTTGTTTTGAAAGTTCGAGAGCTGGTGTTGTTGAGTTGTGTAAATCTAGGTCCCTGATTGATTTCATAAGTTGAATAGCTATAATTCCCCCCCTCGTGACAGCTTTTAGAGTCCCCCTCAAAAGAGAAGGGGATATGCTGTCTTAAATGTGACGACAGGAGCCAGGTAACCAAATGTATTTAACATGGGTGTACTTTGTGGTTAAGGTTAAAGGTTTGTTTTGACATGTGGGCACTGCGCTTCCTGTGCAGAGGAAATGGCATCTACAATGTTTTTAATGTTTGATCCAAATATTTTTGAAGCTCATTCCATGTAGTGTTTTATTTTCATTTTGCCCCAAAAAGAAGTTTCATTAAAGATCCCATATCTGTTTGTGTGACCCATCGTGTATATTTCTGTTGTGTAACTGTGCAGCAATTTCTTCATGGCCCGCTTCCTTGAAGAGAAAGATGTTTGGAACAAGGAAAATGAGGAGAGTCGTTCTCCCAGCGAGCCCGGGGAGTTGTTCTCTTCTCCACGCTCTGCAGAGGCGAAAGACAACAAGATTGTTAAAAAAGGTAGGCCGTAATATTTGATATCAATAACGCTAATTCTAACACCTTACCATAAAGTCTTTAAGTAAAGTATATTAATATATTGAACAAACAAAACTGAACTGAACAGAACTGTTTTAAAATTTAAAAATCTATCACTACATCAATGCTTAGGTTCCATTTTTCAATGAAAGTCAGAACATGGATTATAGTTCAATTCAAAGGCTGATACAGTTTTTTGAAAACAGACCTCCAACATGTCTTCTTTTGATAATGTAAACCGGTTTTAAGCTTTGGTCTTTATAGGACTAACATCTTGGTTGATGAGTTCACAATGCAGCAAGGAGCCTTTTGACCAGGGGACATTAACCTGGGTAGTTGGTATCCAGCCCCATAGAACATGGAGATACCAGGCTAAAAACACATCTAGGTGATAGCCCTGTGTGTGAACAGTAATCATGGAAAGATTTACGTCAATAGGACTACTCCAGGACAGGCTTTTGTCAAGGCCTAACAGCAGAGAAACAGGAGGACTGGATTTTTCGGCTCTGGTTGGCTGATTCAGACGTTGCAATCTCTTATTTTGTTTGTCTGAACTCATCGCATCAGGTAAACCCACTCGTAAATAATCAACAGCTCTCCTAGCCACTTAGAAGCCAAAACAGGTAGGTTGTAAATGATGCTGAAGAATGCCGTCTGTCTGTGAAAATTAACCATCCTAATGTAATTTAAAAGCAAAAAGAACCTATGTAAGTCATGCAAGAGGGATGCTAAGCTATAACAGTGCAGAAAGAGCGGATTCGTTTAATAGTGTTAAAACGATGAAGGTAGGAGGCTTTTATGACTTTTACAATTTTAGTGTATTTTTAAGCTCAATTCAGCAAGGTTTGTCTGCGAGAAATGTTACAGATATTACTGGAGTTAGTCTTTTCTGCTGGCAATTTGCTGCTTTTTTTCCGCATTGTTCAATTCAAGATATTTTCTAAGTTGTTTTTTGAGCATTTTCAAATAGATTAATGGCAATTAGACTCTACCGCTTCAAAACGATGTAAAGCATTCATATATTTGTTTGTAACGAGGACAAGATATTTGTGTTAGAAGTTGTTTCTGGCTCGGTCCTCTACTGGTTTTGTACCAAAATTGGTACACCTCAGGTGCAACGAGTATGAGGTGACTTTGTCTGCCCCCTTCACAAAAGATAAGCTTGATAACTGAAGGCTCCGGCTCCCATCTTACGTTTAAAGATTCTAGGAAAAACAAGTAACCCAGCATTTTGGAGTGCAGCTCTCTAGTATGGTAATATGTTATAAGCTCTATTATAGGCAGTAACTGTGGCAACACTGATTGTCTGTATATCCAAACCCCAGATCTGTTTTGATCCACTGTGCTATAGAGCTTTGGAAACGTGCATTCCAACTTTGTGACAATAATGTTTTGCTTCCACCACAAGGTAAAAAGAGCAACACGTCGGAAAAGCCATTTTGTCCAACAGAGTCACCAGAACCGGTTTTACGTGGGAGTTGTGCCATTGGCTCAGTATCTCTTGCCGTGGCCCAAACTGCTGCAAAAATACAGGGTCTCCCTCTCTACAAATACATAGCCGCTCTGAAGAACAGAAAGGTAACAACACACTGCACATACAATCACACAGACACTTTGCTGGGTGCAATGTATAATGAGGTCTCATAATGAAACCAATCTATACAGGCTCCTGCTAAGTTTCCTATTCCGGTATCTTTGGTCACTTTGCTGAGCTGTGGAAAGACTTCTCCTGGAAAATTGAGTTTGCTTGAGGAAGTCATCCTGATCCCCAAAGCAGGACAACGAGTCAAACAGGTACTCAGAATATGTAGCGCTGCACAGAGATCTATTGGCAGAGGCGTAGATCTGTTCAATGCCTACAGTTAGTGCTCTTTGTGTGAGCTCCTTTACCTCCATTGTTGCTATGATGTTGTATATTATTGATTAGATGCAGTTTTACTAAATCTTCACTCCAGTGTTTATTAACCTCACTGAACTGTAAACCTCTTTAACAGATCATCACAATGGCTCTTGGGATACAGAAGGAGATGATGAGAATAATGTCCACTTCAACAAAAGCCGGGGTGAGGGACTTTCGATTTATTACTGTAAGAATAGGAGTTGACACAGGCTGTATGAAAGAAAGATAGAAGCAGGATTTTTCTGTTTCATGAACTTACCTAAAAGTATTATATAAAGAAAATGTAAATGCCTATTAAAACTTTCAATGCTTGCATTGTCTACAATTCCTTCATGTAGCATTTGTACTGTACACACAGTTATTTCTTGCATTGTTTAATGACCTATAGCCTTACCATTTATAACTTGAACAGTGAGGAGAGTGAGTGCATACACTTGTCTATTCAAACCAATAAATCAACACTCCTCAATTGTCATTCACATGCTACTTCAATAAAGTACCACACATGCTGTTAACCAGGTGAACTATGTATTTGCTCCAAGGCAACCCAGGCGATGCTGTGTGACAGTGGAGCGCTGGCTGTGACATACGAGCGACCTGAGCAGCCTCTGGACCTGATCACTGAAGCCTGTAGTAACTCTGGACTGGCACTGGGTACAGATATCCACTTAGCACTAAACTGTGCTGCTCCTGAGTTAATGGACTGTGTAAGTTGACCAAAGGTAGTTACTGCCTTTATGTGATATGAGATGTGAGAAGTCTTAAGGTAAGAGTCTTTACGAAAATGTATTTGTTGGCACTTTTTATAACATGTTTAATAATAACATGCAGAAGGATAGATAGCAATGCAGCAAATTTATTAATTTTTTAATTATATAACTCTTTAAATTAATTTATTAAAGAGTTATTGTAAAAATGGCAGTATTAAGTCAATCACATCTGTGGATTTCCACTGAAGAATGACCAGATGTGTGTAGTCCAACTGAAGGACAACCAGATCTGTGGAGTCCGGTGGAGGGCGACCAGATGTGTGGATGCCCAACCCAGTCTCCAAAAAAAGCGTGAAATGGCTACGTTGGTCCACCGTGATAAACGTAGTCATGTCACGTTTTTCCCCAAAATAACGTTACTATGTTACGTTTCTATTGGCCCATTCATTTACATTGCTTTGCAAATAGGTCACGTGACTATCAAGTTTCCCGGTAGCGAAAAGAAAAACATGGCGGACGGTCAGCATGTTATCTGTGAAAAACACAATATTTTAAGAAAGCATCAGCATTTTTATGCATTTCGATGGCATTTCTAGCGAGAAGAATGCGTTATTCTTTCATAATCTTCTATCAGAGACTGTAGAAGACCTTCCGTTTATTCGTTTCTGCGAAGATTTGAGTGGCTCTTTGGGAAAGCGTGGCTACGCAACGCCTTTAACGGCGCATTATTAAAAAAACACTTCCAGTGGGGGCGTTACCGTAAAGAAGCGTTCAGCCTTAAAGCCACTAATCACAAAACAAACTCAAAGCACTCGAATCACATTATGACTTTTTAAAGATAAATTCCCTTATTTTTATGAGTTTTCAATGAAAGAATGCATAATTTCCGGGGGTAGGCAAGCCCGGGACATCCCGAATTATGGGCAATTTTGATTTGTCCAGCTTTTTGACAGCTCCAGTCCCGACTTCCAATCACAGCCTCCTAAGTCAATGACGCGCCTTAAACTCTCGGTTGTTGTGAAGTTGTGTGAGTGCAACTCCCCCCCCCCCCCAAACATTACGTCTTGTTTACATGGAAAGGGGGGGCGGGGCTTTGCCTTCAGAGCGGAGCGTCATTTCTCGCTCCACACGTCTCCTCTTTTTACTGGCCAGGAAAACGGGCGATCTGTCCCACGTGGGTCTGGCTCCATTCCATTGGCTCTGACGAATCCATGGAGAGGCGGGACTTATCATTTTCCCGGCAAACGGAGCTGCATTGCTTGCCCTGTGCGTGAAGTGGCCGTGAGGCCTCCACTAAAGTCTCTCTCTATTTGTTCTGCTTTACTCAATAAAAGTAAAACCTTTACAGATATACTGTCCACACACTAGGCTAACATAACGGAGATTCCAGGCTTCGTCCTTTATGTTTTATGGGGATAAAGCCTCTGTAAGTAGTTTTTTCCCAAGCAAATCTGAGTTTCTTCTGTTTTTTGTGTGTCCCATACAAATATCAAAATATATATACTGATTTTCACATCCAAACACACTCACTTATGTTCCCTTTTATCATGACAACAAGAAATTTCAAGATAAACCTTTTGCTTTCATAAATATGACAGTTTTAGTGTGTAAAGGCCCAGCAGTGTACGGTCGGGGGCCCCTATCGGGCCACTTGTTAGATGGGTTTGATGGGTTACTGACTATAATATATGCCCCCACCCCCTAACTTGATTTAGGTCTGTTGCCTCAGGGCAACTTGTAAATATAATAGGTCAAACAAGCAATGTAAGCATTAAGAAAGTAGTGCATTTTGAGCACATTAACCACAAATGGATTCAAACATAAATTCAAAAATATTAAACAAAGAAATTAAATGACCAACACTGTATGTACAAAATCCACATACAAAACATGTAAACTTAAAGGGCTTGTTTGTGTCAAATTTTTAGTGTGTAAATGCCCAGCAGTGTACAGTCGGGGGCCCCTATCGGGCCACTTGTTAGATGGTTCGATTAGTCTATCACTACTATACTTTGATCTGATGACTAATTTGCACATCATGCTCGTACCGGCATGGCTTCGCCCTTCCCAGGCATAGTTCATCATCTTCCGGGGTCCTATAGCCAGTGTTGGGAAAGTTTACTTTCAACATTAACTAGTTCAAAGTTTAGTTCACACATTTTAAAAATGAACTAGTTCATTTCATAGTTCAAAATATTTGAAATAAGTTCACGGTTCCAAAAAATGAACTAGTTCAGTTCTTTTTTTCCATACGTTGCTGCGAGCTATTTTTTTTATTTTATTATTGCCACAGCCCAGAACCACAGACAGCAATTATTTGATCAGTTTTAACACTGAAGCTATGCATCAGATTTAATCTTCATATCCAATTTTGAATCCTTATCCAACCAGGGCATTAGCATTGAGGGGACAGCATTTCCCCTTTGTTGCTTTAATGTTGCTGTCATTCACTCCACACTAGCAGCAGTTGCAGAGTTCACCCCTACACTACATTCTCAAACACATGCTGCTTGAATGGTCTTTTTTAAATAAGGTATTATAAAAAGAAAAACAGGACAGTAATCATTAAGGTGCAAATGTTTGCAAAGAAAGGTCAGATTCCTCCCATCCTCACCGACCTTGTCAGTAACTTCATAAAACTCTTTAAAATTATTATACGCCGCCTCTGCTACACTTATTAATGCGCGTTTACTGTGTGTTTTCTATAGAAATCTGGCACCCCATTGAACGACATTAACCTGAAAGAACGTGCCGTAGAAACCAGAATGAACGAGTTCACAGTAACGTTCATCGGGCATTAATACAGTACGTTCAGTTCACGTTCGCCCAAAATATCAACGAGTTCATGGACTATCGTTCAATGAACGCGTTCAGGCACAACACTGTCCATCCCGAAAGGGCCGGGATCGCACTTCACCCAGCATGCCTCGGCCTTCACTTTTTTCACTACAGAGTTTTGTTGCACCCTGTGACTCCGGCGTTAGACTCCTTCGACTGAGTTTCAAGATGGGTTGGATGGGTTACTGACTAAAATGTATGCCCCCACCCCCTAACTGCCTCAGGGCAAGTTGTAAATATAATAAGTCAAATAAGTCAAACAAGCAAGTTGTATCTGGTTTAACCCTTTTATTCCTGTAGGCTTTTTTTAGGCCTCATGCTGGAAATTGCATTTACACACTAAACTAGGATAACGCATGTCTGATGATAGTGACAGTGAGTCTGTCGATCAAGATGAGGATGGAGACATAGTAGAGGTTGAAAATCCTCCTTGTTGAACACCCCACAATACATTCTGTGCTCTCCCTGGCATAACATTTCTAATGATATCATGTCCCCCCCTTCAGTATTTTAAGACATTCTTCAGGTTATTGTAGGCCAGTTGAATGTGTATGCCATACAATTTGACACAAACAAGCCCTTTAAGTTTACATGTTTTGTATGTGGATTTTGTACATACAGTGTTGGTCATTTAATTTCTTTGTTTAATATTTTTGAATTTATGTTTGAATCCATTTGTGGTTAATGTGCTCAAAATGCACTACTTTCTTAATGCTTACATTGCTTGTTTGACCTATTATATTTACAAGTTGCCCTGAGGCAACAGACCTAAATCAAGTTAGGGGGTGGGGGCATATATTATAGTCAGTAACCCATCAAACCCATCTAACAAGTGGCCCGATAGGGGCCCCCGACCGTACACTGCTGGGCCTTTACACACTAAAACTGTCATATTTATGAAAGCAAAAAGTTTATCTTGAAATTTCTTGTTGTCATGATTCAAGGGAACATAAGTGAGTGTGTTTGGATGTGAAAATCAGTATATATATTTTGATATTTGTATGGGACACACAAAAAACAGAAGAAACTCAGATTTGCTTGGGAAAAAACTACTTACAGGGGCTTTATCCCCATAAAACATAAAGGACGAAGCCTGGAAGTCTCCATTATGTTAGCCTAGTGTGTGGACAGTATATCTGTAAAGGTTTTACTTTTATTGAGTTAAGCAGAACAAATAGAGAGAGACTTTAGTGGAGGCCTCACGGCCACTTCACGCACAGGGCAAGCAATGCAGCTCCGTTTGCCGGGAAAATGATAAGTCCCGCCTCTCCATGGATTCGTCAGAGCCAATGGAATGGAACCAGACCCACGTGGGACAGATCGCCCGTTTTCCTGGCCAGTAAAAAGAGGAGACGTGTGGAGCGAGAGAATGACGCTCCGCTCTGAGGGCGAAGCCCCGCCCCCCTTTCCCATGTAAACGAGACGTAATGTTCGGGGGGGGGGAGTTGCACTCACACAACTTCACAACAATCGAGAGTTTAAGGCGCGTCATTGACTTAGGAGGCTGTGATTGGAAGTCGGGACTGGAGCTGTCAAAAAGCTGGACAAATCAAAATTGCCCATAATTCGGGATGTCCCGGGCTTGCCTACCCCCGGAAATTATGCATTCTTTCATTGAAAACTCATAAAAATAAGGGAATTTATGTTTAAAAAGTCATAATGTGATTCGAGTGCTTTGAGTTTGTTTTGTGATTAGTGGCTTTAAGGCTGAACGCTTCTTTACGGTAACGCCCCCACTGGAAGTGTTTTTTTAATAATGCGCCGTTAAAGGCGTTGCGTAGCCACGCTTTCCCAAAGAGACACTCAAATCTTCGCAGAAACGAATAAACGGAAGGTCTTCTACAGTCTCTGATAGAAGATTATGAAAGAATAACGCATACTTCTCGCTAGAAATGCCATCGAAATGCATACAAATGCTGATGCTTTCTTAAAATATTGTGTTTTTCACAGATAACATGCTGACGTCCGCCATGTTTTTCTTTTCGCTACCGGGAAACTTGATAGTCACGTGACCTATTTGCAAAGCAATGTAAATGAATGGGCCAATAGAAACGTAACATAGTAACGTTATTTTGGGGAAAAACGTGACATGACTACGTTTATCACGGTGGACCAACGTAGCCATTTCACGCTTTTTTTGGAGACTGGGTTGGGATGCCCAGATGCCTGGGATCCCACTAGAGAACGACCAGATGTGTCCCACTGAAAGACCACCAGATGTGTAGAGAACCAAGGGAAGCAAGCAAGCAAGCTCAGGAACAAGACACAATAGGAATGGCCGGTCATGGCATGGGACAATACAAAGCAATCAGTAGAGGACAACCAGATCTGTGGATTCCTACTGGAGAACGACCAGATGTGTGAAGACCCTCTGCAGGACAGCCCGACGAGCACAGCCGCAGTAGAGAGCGACCAGAAGTGTAGAATCCCATTTGAGGACGACAAGGTGTGTGGAGTCCACCTGGAGGACAACCAGACCAGCAGAACTAACAGTAGAGGGGGACCACATCTGTGGATTTCCACTGAAGAATGACCAGATGTTGGGAGTCCCACTGAAGGACGACCAGATTTGTGAAGACCCTCTGGAGGACAGCCAGACGAGCACAGCCGCAGTAGAGAGCGACCAGAAGTGTAGAATCCCACTGGAGAACGACCAGATGTGGGGAGTCCCATTGAAAGACGACCAGATGTGTATAGAACCAAGGGAGGATGACCAGATGTGTGGAGTCCCTCTTGATTTAACTTAATCTAACATCAGGATAGGATCAAGATCAGGATTTGTATCCAATACAGGGCGGGCTGCTGAATACTAAATGTGAATGAAAAGCATGAAACAAGGAAAAGAAAAGCAGAAAATGATGGTGATGATGTGGTGTAATACAACTATAAAATTATAATACAATAGACATTAAAGCATTTATGAAGCATCATGATATCATTAGAACATAATTTTACATTAACGTTTGTATAAGGCACGATGTTTTATTGTCATAGAATATTTTGAATAGTTATCTTTATTTATAGTTAATTTAATATTCATGAACTATCCTTACAGTGCAATGTTCAGAATATGATGCATATGATTCTAATAATTTTAATTATAAGTGTACTTCTGATACATGATTGGCATCATCAAACTTTTTTGCATACAGCAAATTCTGGATATATATATGTGCACAGCTGAAAGAGATAGTGGAGAGAATAAAATGTTTGCTTCTTTTCGTCCTTTCAGTCTAAAGGAAAGTATGAAGTTTCAACCGGGGTTTTGAAGTCTCCAGATGAATTAGTTGATATGTACCGAACCCTTATCATCAAATACCCAGCAGTGGTCGCCTTAATCGATCCATTCAGGAGAGAGGTAAGTCTAAGCATGATCAATTTTCAGATACTTGTACATAAACAATATGGTTAATAAAATTGTAAACCATATTGCTTTCATTCAAAATTTCAATATTTTTAGTTTAAAACAGGAGAACAGACACATTTTAATGCATTTGCCATGTTCAACTATTACTATTGAAACAATGTTTTCCTTCCTTTTTACCTTTAACAAAAAATTGTGACAGTGACACAGTCACTCCTATCTTTATCATCAGTCCCAAACATGAAACAAAACTTCTACAAATAAATAACTCAAACCTTTAAATAATATCCAACAACCAGTTGATGGAACATATAGCCTACACATGCTATAGCCTACATGCTATTGTAATGCGTTATACTGCGTGATAGAAGCACTGGTACATGACGGATAAGGGCTCCACAAGCCCTTCGACTTCTGTGTTCTTTTAGTCTTGTTCTACAGCAGGGGTCCCCATGACTTTTCCCTTCTCTGGAGGGGGCCGGGGTCGCAAAAATCTTGACGATTGCAGTGGGTGCTTAAATGTAAACATTTATTGTTTTCCAGAAAGCCACATATAACAAAATATTAATAATCCAGGATCTTCACAGAAAAAAGGTCAGGAAAAAAAATAATTTAGTTAATGAAATAAATAATAACCTAATAATCTTCTCTGGGATCTTTACAGAAAAAAATGAAATAAATAATAACCGCCACCGCCTCTTGACCGATGACAGCATTGAACAAACGAATAATCGTTTGACCACTGCAGGTTAAATACCCTGCATTCTGAATCAACCTTTTCTCCATTATTCCGTTCTACTTCACAGGGGCTAGTCTAGGATTTGCGTGGCCAGACTGAAAAAAAAATCATAATGCCCCTCTGGTATTGTTCAGGGGGCCGGGCCAAATGGGGAGGCGGGCCGTAATCGGCCCGCAGGCCTCAGTTTGGGGACCACTGTTCTAGAGGATCAAAGTGACATTTCGGGTTCATAAATCACATCCAACTTAGTGGTTAGTTACTTGTTGTCCCACCAGACTCAATCACATTGTGTGCATGCTCAAGAGAGATGTATTTGTATGATCATTTAAACAGCATGTTCGTCCTTATTCTTATTCTGTGTTTGTATCTTTTGTGCTCTGTAAGGACATAGACCAATGGGAGAAGCTGAGCAACATGATTGGAGACTCATGTTCTCTGCTTTCTGACCTCACCTGCAAGCTAAAGGCCCCCCCCCTTTCGGGAGTCAGAGGTCACATCTTAAAACACGTCAATGAGACAACGGTCAGCGATTTGATCAGCATCACTTCAGAGCACCAGGGTAACAGATGAGGTGTGATGGATGAAAACAAGAATTCTTGAAAGATAGCAGTGCTTTTTATCAATCTTAACTTCAATCTTAACTATCAAGCTTAACTCAACTCTCACTGGAGGACCAAAACATGAAACCCAATATATAGTTGACTCTACTTAGAAACGCATAGAATCTTCTGCCCAAATTGACCTTGTTCACGAAAGTTATCTGTGCACAGACTCAATCGGACATGTAAGTGACCCGGTAACAGTTGTTGATGAGATATGAATGTATGCTACAGCATGACTTCATTGCTTGAACTGTATAAAACAGTATTTTACTTAAGGAATTGCCATCAATGCTCATTCATGTTTATGTCCCTTTACCTGATGTGGCAGGTTCAGTGTTGATGGGAGTAGCAAGGAGTGAGCCTTGCAGTGATGACTCTCTGTCAGATATAGTAAGTTGAGTCCCTTTCTTTCATTTAGTGTTTCCAGCTTCATGTAATTTGTCTGACCAGAGACCATTTTTCTTTCATAGTGTCTCTGTCCAAAGCAAAAGCCATTTGCAGTAATGATATGTTGTGTGTGTAAAATCCATAGAGCTTTGTAGTAACTTTTTGGTGCTTTCGGTCCCACACTTTACTGCCCTGGCTCACCGCTGCCAAAAGTTTTTTTTTGCTAAAATGCTTTAAGACGCCGTTGATTACGAACTACTCAGCAGACGACAGACAGACAGACAGACAGTCCGAGACTATCTGCTGAACATAGTGCAGCGTTTAGCAGCAAAAGACAGAGTTTTTTCTCAGTTCATAAAGCAAAAACAGACTGAAAGAGGAGTTTTTCTTATGCTTTTCTTTTAATGGTAAACTGAATACTACTTACAAGGAATGTGAAATCCTGAGAACATGTCCTACAGATGAATTGATCACCTATGACACTTGTAAACCAACTAAAACCTTCAGCTTCAATAGGTCTCAACTGTGATTGGACCCAACATACCCGCCCCAACTCCTTGGTGGCATGACACACATTTCCTCAGCACCAACGTCTGTCTCACACTGTGTTGCTCTTCTTCTCCTCCCTCAGGCTGTGGGTCTGGGCCTTGGCTATGTCAAACTGGGAGGTCTGAGCGGTGCTGAAAGGATGACTAAATACAACCGGCTGATTTCTATAGAGGAAGAGCTGGCCAAACAGGGAATCCTGTGTAGGTTTTTTTTAATAGTCCTGCCTTGGAGATGGAGAGATGGACCCCTTTCTCTGTGTTGAATATGAATGGAAACTGTGTGTAAGGAATCATACAAATGTGTGAATGTGAGAGTGAAGAATAACCCCCCTTCCCAGCTCCCCACCCATCGGCTCTCACACACACACACACACACACACACACACACACACATCACCACCCTCAGACTCCTTTGGATTTGTTAATTGGCCACCTAATTACACTTAGGGACAAATACTTTTCCATCCATCAATTACAAAGTAGGTAGGGACACTGGAGGGTTAATAAGAGACTATGTCTGTGTGTAATCAACTCCAACCAATAAAAGTTGCTTGTGGTGAAAGCTTCAGTACAGCGGCACCCCGGTTATCGGATAACCCCCGTTATCAGGGGCCAGTGCAGTTTGCTTCATGTCTGCTCTCTTCATTTAGATACTTCTTCTCGTCCACAGTGTCCCAGGAGAAGCACCCCCCCCCACTGTTCAGTGATACACCACAGGAGAAGTCTACCACAGCACAGAGTACAGTCTGACTTGTTTGTATCCACAAAGTGTGCGTTATATTCCACTTTCATTGTTTTCTTCTTATCTATTACTTGCCTGTCGAGATTTCACGGGAGAACCTGCTGAGTTTATTAGGAACAAAGTACATTAATCCTGAATTCTAGTTGATCTATTAATCATTAAGAAGCAAAGTGAGAAAAGAGAACTTTGAATAAAAAAGCTGTTTTAACGGAAATCTTGTCGTTTCTTCAGATTGTTTACATGTGAACCATCGCAGCAGTGGTTGTACGCTGTTCCTCCGCACACAAACATGCTTTCAGGTCACAATCGATCATCTCGCAAGAAATGTGCAAACATTGCAGCAATTATGAACCATAACACAGCAAATCCAGAGAAAAAATATATATTTTTAAGTTTTGCAGAAATGTCTAATTTTTTTAATCTATCCTATAAAATCATCTCATGTGAAACTAAAACACTTTCCGCTAATATCAATTATTTACATATTCATATAAAATGTGTATAACAAAATGGTCAGGTTCTGCAATTACACTTCATATTGACTTATATATTGACTTATGACTGTTTTGAAACACATGAGTAAATGACATCCTACAATCTTGTTTCACTGTTAGATGTTAGCAGCTTTGTATCATCTCTTTATAGAGGACTCTAACTGCAAGCTGACTCAAGGGTGTCAGAGCAGTTCTTGATTGGTCGTGTTAATCTGGCCAGTGAAAGCCCTGTGTGTCATGTCCAAGAAACTTTGTTAAGTTAATTTGATCAGTTTCTTATCATGTTGTGTTGTGTTTTCAAGTTCTGTGTCTGCCTCGCCCCCGATTGTTTCCACCTTACCCTGTGTATATATTGTCTATATGTATATATTGTCCTGTGCCAGTTCGTCTTGTCCCTCGTGCCAGAGAACCCTCATCGTATCCATGCCATTTCCCATTGTCAGGTCTTTGATTCTGATACTTTGTCTATGTTTGATTTCCACTTTTCTTCAGTCTAGCATTTATTCAATTTTTTTTGTAATATTTTGTTTTTTCATTTTGGGTTTATCGTAATAAACTTTTATTTCAAACGTTTGCTTCTTAAGTCGTGCAATTGGGTGTAGGTCCATTGTCCGGTTGTGACACTGTGCTTTAATAAAGGAAGGCTGTGGGAGGATAGAAGACACAGAGGGCACGCACACACACACACAAAACTGTTTCAGTGTTGTCCAACAAAGCCTGTCTCCGGTCTATTTTGGAGGTGCGAGGTAAAGGCCCCTTCATAACCCCTCTGATGGTTCCTCAGTTCCTGGAGGAAAGGATTGTGTCAGAGTGAGACGGGAGGGGAGAAGCACGTGACCTGCAGCACAGAAAAGAGGCTTCTTGTATACAGTGGGGATGGCTTTGTTTACCAGCCACATAGAGCTGCACCAATGGGCCTGACAAATGAGATTCCCTTATTCCCAGATCTTCCCTATAACACAGGACACAGAAATGTGGACTGAAGTTGTTGATAGTCGGGTTGTGGAATGTTTCTTTTTTATTTTGTGTCAGTTTCACTGAAACCATCATGATTTACATTATTTTAGATTATGCAATTGCTTCCTTTAATTGAATGTCAAGCAGATAAATAAAGTCCCAAATATGTTCCAGTTTCATTCTGTAACTGACAACCTCTAATCAATGACACATGCAGACACAAACTGAGGCCGGACAAAAAGTAGCGTCTCAACTGAAGCGCCCCAGCAGCCAATTACAATGTTTGGGAAAATAAATGAAATGACTAGCAAAATAGGTCAAATGAAGTGTTTCCCTGACACACTAAAGGACCTCCCTAATTGGTGGTCCCTGAAGAGACAAGAATACAAAAACAACAAAACCTTATATTGTATCGTCCGATGACGGCGGAAAGACAGAGAGCTGGGAATAGTCTAAGGGAGAAGAAAGGGAAACAGCATGGTTTGAGTAATTACATGTTTTGCCTCAATTGCCGGTGTGTGTACCGTCCGCCAATCAGCGTCAGTGAGTTCCACGGCTGGAGCAGCTGGCAGAGAAGGGAATCAAGCCAGCCAATGACTTTGTCTCTGCTGGTGGAGGAACACGGTGACAACAGATCCACTGGCGCTTTCAATCAGAGACTGTATTCCATGTTTTTGTTTTATTCAGTCGTTCAATTGAACTCAAACTCAACTCAAAGGGCAGCATCGATACCGAGGATATGTGAGAATATACAACACCTTTACTCCATCTCAAGTAGGTTAAGCACTCCCTGACACTGTACTCCAAGATGTTATCCAAGGTAACTCCAACATCCTCACGCTGCCTTTGTCATGACACAAAGAATCTCTACACCAGTGATTTGTTTATTGGATCTCCCCACACATAATTTCCTGTTTCTACCCACCTTCCCCACCGTGACTTAATGTGCTGTTAAATCAAATTAGAATGTGACTTCCTGTAGTGAGGGATGAATGAACGCGTGAAAGATGGAGGGGAGTGAATCTAGTTAGAGAATCGCCACATTGACATTTCCTCCCACTAGTCGGGGGGATTGGAAGCTGGAAATTGCCCCTCAGTGCTCAACGCTTAGTTCCAAGCTTAATAAACAGCAGCACACAAAAGGTGATGGACATTGGCCACGGTTCACGGCTCTCAGGTTTCAATCCCTCACTCGAGGAAGTGTGTGGGAAATTTGGCAGGTGTTGAAAGGGAAAACAAAAGAATGCGTGAGCAGTCCGCTGTTGTGGTGAAATCACCAGCACAGACATTGTACTTTTCAAAGGGCGCAGGTTGATCCTCCGCTCCACCCGACTAACACCACCTTTGACTGGGGCTCAAAGGGAAATCCACCCTAACGCTCTATAACCCGTAAAGTGCTTTGCATTTCTTACACTGTTTTTTCAAGTGACTTTGCTCATAGTTTCATAATGATTTTCCCCACATAACTGCTACTGTATGCTACTTATGACTAATAGTAAAATGTCATGACAATTACACATTTGTCAATTATTGAGATCTGTCCACCTGCAATGCTTGAGTAGACCAGAATAAATTGCAGCTTTGAAAAATGTTGGTTCAAACATTGTAGTAAATCACAAACAAGTACATTTATGCTTGTGATCCATAATAACATGTGTGGGGATTGCGTAGTATACACAGATGGAGGTTACAACTGGAGCTCAGAGCCAAGATATTTATGTGCAAACTTAAGTTATTCTAAAAATAATTTTGTAATGTAATCTGGGATGTTTTTTTTCTTTTAAAATCTTTCTGTTGTCGCCAATTAGGGATGTCATTGCTCAAAAGGAGGCTGCAAGGTTAACACGGGTTGAGAAAGAAACAAACTCTCCTTTGGCAGATGCTCAAGGCTGCAAAACGCTACACTGTTTATAGCAGTGGCAACATTGGATGGGGCTTTACCTTCAATATCAGAAGAGCTGAATGAACACTGAACAGCTGGTGTGACATAAACATCTTTCATTTCACTCAATTGAAATAGCCAAAATGTAAATAACTGGTGCGTAATCTCTGGCTTTATTTACAACCATCATTACTGCGCCATTTCTGAATACTCCCTATTCTTTCTGAAATTATTATTTTTAAATGCATTGTTTACCACTATTGATACACAGATTGAGTTTAAGAGGAACCTCTTTTCTATCATTTCCATAAATGATGACTCTGCTCCTGAACCAGTGTCTTTCACGATTTCTATCTGATCTCTATAATGAACTAACCTATGTCACAAAAATGGCCTAAATCATAAGTACCCCACTTTTTCAGTAAAGGTAAAACATTTGAGGCAATCCATTGATGGAGCCACTCCCTTTGGTTGGGGGGAGGTTTTACTGAAATTCTCCTCAACAAAAAACACATCAAATTGCTGCATTCAGGAACAAGGAAGCTGCACAGAAACCACTACAGCTCAAACCAAATAGATCTAGAAGAAGCTTATTTCATTATTCATTGTTTATATACATGTATAGTATGTTAACATTTGGCTTTCACACTGACTTTCACACTGACTAGCCGTACAACCTTTGTTTCACAATAGATTCTGGTTTGAACACATCCATGTACGGTGAAGAGACCAAAGCCTCTCCCCTAGGTGCAAACACAGTGTATCTTGTATCTTAAAAATGGCTTGGGAGGACATGGAATTGTTTTAAAGTCCCATTACCATGATTCCTTTGAGTTTTTGAATGGCAGAATTAGAGGGCAGCCTCCCAATCTGATGAAAGGAAAATAGGAGGAAAAAGACGGGTTTGATAAATAAACAGCAGTGTCACACATTATACTTATTTTTCCTCATTCAGCACTTAGAGGCTAAACTACACCTCTTACCACAGAGATGAGACAGTGCAGTCAAGCACGAGAATGTATGCTTTCTACAAGAAGCAAATGTGTGAACACACAAGTCAATTTTCCCATCCTCATTATTTATAATTACCTCATAGAGCAGGTGCTAATGCTATCTAATTTGGGCAGCGTTGTTGTGGCGGAGGAGCAAGCAGACTAAAAGACGTCTTGGCCATATGTCATGTTTTATCATAACAAGAAGCTCTCAGATAATCCCACATAATAATGGATGTAAGAGCTCTCAACAATATATGCTTAACAATGTTTGGTAATTTTGAACAAGGTAATAAGACATTTTCACAATCGCATGGCAAAAATGCACATGCACTTTTTAAAATTACTCTTTCATTTCCTGTCTTCACTGTCTTCTGTGTTTTTGATCTTTTAGTAACTGTGAGGCGTTGTTTTTGTAATATGGCAATATGTCACATCTGTGGAACATTCAAGTTGCCCGTTATTGTATCATTCCTAATTTTTTATGTGTTGTCAGTCCGAAGGGTTACTCTAGCATTGCTAGATGCATGTCATTGTTATTGTATTTTATTCAGGAACAAAACATAGCAGAATGCTTCCTTTAAAGCACAGGAGTCAAACTTAGTCAAACAGTCTACTTTATTGTATTATTTTCTGTAAAGGATGGGAACACCTTCTGTTCCCCCATTCAGAGCTTGTGGATGTGGCCCAGGAAAGGAAGTTTGGGGCCCCCTGCTGGCTGACCCAACACCGGATGAGTGGTTGAAGATGTTATTGTATTCTACTTAAGATAAAGCTTAAAACGTTCCTCTTTGATATTGCTTATAGTTAGGGCTGGCTCAGGTTAGCCTGGACCAGCCCTTAGTTAAGCTGCTCTAGGCTTAGACTGCTGGGGGACTTCTTAGGACACACCGAGCCCCTCTCACTCTCTCACTCTCTCCTTCCACAATCATCCATGTTTTATTAATGTACATCACTAATTCAGCTTCTTTCCAGGAGTTCTTTGTGCTTTCTCGCCTAGCAGGTCTCCATGGATCATAGTTTCGTGCGGACCCCGGTTCTGACTCCTGGCTCAAGGCTCTGCTGACACCTGCTGCTGCCATCATCATTACTTTAAATATGATTCATATTACTGTCATCATAAACCAACATCTTTCTGCTCTCCCTCCCCACAGAAGCCTCTGTGGATGGTGGTTCTATCTGATGGTGGTTGTCCCTGCAGTGGTCCTGCCGTACACCTGTTCTGCTACTTGCAATTACTTGTATCATTTCTGTTGTAGGAATTGAATGTATTGTACATCTTTTACATTGTTGATTCTGTACACATGACATCCATTGCAGTCTGTCCATCCCGGGAGAGGGATCCCTCCTCTGACGTTCTCCCTAAGGTTTCTTCCCTTTTTTCCCCATTGAAGGGTTTTTTCATATTTTGGAGAGTTTTTCCTGTGCCGATGTGAGGGTTTCAGGACAGAGGATGTTGCATGTGTACAGAATATAAAGCCCTCTGAGGCAAATTTGTAATTTTGGGCTATACAAAATAAAATGAATTGAATTGAATTACTGACAGTTCACCGTCAAGAGCATTATTGAAGGAACCTCTCTCCTGGTTCTATTTGGGTGACTGTCCGACAGGTCGAAGTTGAACACCTTTCTTGATCCTATGCATCACCCCCTGCCTGTTGCCTGGGGTCTAACAGAAGGAAAACAATTAGTTTAGCTGGCTTTTGAAGCAGACATGTCATATTTAACGGCTTTACTGATACTAAGCATGAGCCTGCCTCAGTGGGAAGCAGTGCCAACAACTAAAGTGAGTATTAATGATTTAAAGAGGTATGAGGCACTGTGTAATTCACAGGCATCATTAGCGGTGCACTTGAAATAAAGCTCATTTGGAGTAAAAGCTTGAAAATGAACCAAGTCCCAAGGACACCAATCAAGGAAGTTGTCCTCAAGCGTTTACTTCTTTATTGTGCCATAAACATTGACTGAACTGGATCCCAGTTAATCCTGTTCTGGGATAGAATTTATCTGTATTCATGTAAAAAACCATAATCATTGCTGTCAACGCTAGTTTTGTATTATTTAATTCAGTTGGAAGTTAGTTTGAAGTTAGGGTAAAACACCATTCAGCAATTTCTATCCAACTTTCTATTAGAATACGAGGGTTAATCAAGTTTAATAAAAAGATAGGGACAAAAAATATAATTTTGAAATGAGGCAGCCCATGTGCATATTTCATTTCCTAACAGAGAACATTCATTTGCATTCATTTGCAGAAGAAGTCTTTAAAATGTCACACAAAAAGTATTTTGTGTTAAAGTAATAGTGAAATATTTTCCTCAAGGTGCTTGGAAACAAACTATTATTCAGATGTCAGAGTAGAAGATTGCACATATTTAGTCCCATATGTGATTCCAACAAATACCACGAGCAAATCAACCAATTCAGGACTCATACAGGTATATGCATTTAAGGAAATGAGGAGGCAGTATAGCCTGTTAGGTGAACATGGACCTACCTGCTCCAGCCAAGGCTTCCTTTATGTTTTCACTAATTGAACAATTTATCATTTTTACCTAATTGGTCAATGATTTTTTTGGACTTTTTTAAATGTACAACTTACTGCAACATTTGTCCTTCTACACAAATCTGAAAGGCATAAAAAACAATTTACAAATTTTTCTTCTCTGACATGTATAACAATTATCACCACTTTAAAATACAAAATGAACATACTATAACACAACTCACACAATGTCTTAAAGAGTTTGAGTTACAGAATATGGACATTTAAACAGTATTTTCTTCACTTACTTGACTTGGAATCCACAAATTAATTAATATTTGAACAACAAAATCTGATATTCTCCTCACATATGCACCACTTTTACTTCAATGTGTATGATTATTACACTGACTGTATAACAAAAAACAACTGCACACCTATGTTAGACACACAGGTGGATAACTTCCACTATAAGCCGTAGACACCCACGCTTTGGTAAGATGGAAGAGATTTGCAGACTGGATCAAAGAGTTTTGTGGGTTCTTGACATGCTTTTCTTTTTTCTATAAACGATTGATGTTTATCTGATTTTGTATGGACTCGGTAGAGGTGAAGTGCTGCCCACTATTCATTTGTTGCAGAGGCTAATACACAGTGCACTTTTAAATGCACATTTTGTCTCAATATCTGTTAATTTTAGATAAGCGCAATAACTAAGACCTGCGTAATACAATGAACGTTTTTTTGAATGTCTGACCTGTAACAACAAATCAAATTATCAATTTCAATATTCCCTGTATTTCTGGTTACAGTAGTAGTGTAATAACCATAAGGAACAGTATTCTCCAAGTAGATACGTTTGTTCCGTTATATTGTTTAAACTGTAAAATAAAACAAAGACACTGCTTCTTTTTGTTACTAACATTTTGGCTGTAGTATATAAAACTTAATTGTGCATATTTGTGGTGCGCTGATAATTAACATTTCACCAGTATTTTGCAGTAAAAATAAAATGTCACTGTATTTTAATAATCACACTTTTAAGCTTTGACAATAACTGCAGGAAAACACGGACAACAATAGATTTTAACAAGTTATACTTGTTATACTAATTGTGGAATAGTACATATTTATACATAACACATGAACATACCCTGGCTTCAACAAACAATGTACAATATTCCAAACGATAAATATTCCAATATTTGAACCAGTGGCAATAACAAATCAACACACGAATACAAGGCCTTTTCTTCTGCCAATTTGAGAAAAATCAACTGTCATTGGATAAACACTGTTGGTAAATTGGTCAGTACATTACACACATTCTTACATCACATATTTAATAACACACAACCAAATGCCAAAATGGTGCCAAACAAATTAATTCTCCTGAAGTGAGGCTTGGCTGAACGGTGAGTCTGTTGCGTCACTTCCTGTCGACAGCGTGTTTGATGTCATTGAACTTTTTCAGAGCTCTAGCGATACCAAGTTGATTCTGTCGTGATATTGTCAGTACAAGCGGCAAATTATCTACGTGAGACGTTGTTAAACGCCTCACCGTCCAGCACTTTGTTTTTTAAACGAATAGTTGCTTAGACGTTGTTTAGCGTTAACGCTACCTCTTTTAGCATTAGCTTAGCAGCTAACCTTGTGATGTCTTCCCTCCCTACCTCCCCTGCTCTTTCTTGCTAGGTGTGTCACATGTTTAGCTATTCCTCTGCCTCCCTTACGGATAATGGTACATGTAAGAATATCAGATATCAGAAGACAGGCTCTTTGAGAATGGCACTGGACGGTGTTGCTCCCCTCAAAAGAAGAATGGCAACAAGAAGGAAGTTCGCTCCTTGGTATAACTCTCAAACCCGGAACTTAGAGAAAACTGTGCGGAAACTTGAGCGGTTATGGCGTTCCACCCAATCAGAAGGATCTAGGCTAACTTGTCAAGACAGCGTTAAAACATATAAGAAGGCTCTCCGTAACGCAAGAGCATCTTATTACTCATCATTAATCAAGAAAAATAAAAACAACTCCAGGTTTCTCTTCAGCACTATAGCCAGACTGACAGAGAGTCACAGCGCTGTCGAGCCGTGTATTCCTGTGGACCTCAGTAGTAACGACTTCTTCAATAATAAGATTCTGACTATCAAAGAGAAAATTGATGGTCTACTACCCCCAACCGGAGCCGACCCATCCTCGGATGTAGGAACCTTGGACGCAGCCGTGGGGCCTGATACCTACTTGAATGGTTTCTCTTCCATCAACCTTGATCAACTGACTTCACAAATCAATTATGTGACTTTCTACAAAACAATGCTTTGTTCGAGGATTTCCAGTCAGGATTTCGAGTGCATCATAGCACAGAAACGGCACTGGTGAAAATTACAAATGATCTTCTACTTGCATCGGACCAAGGACTTGTCTCTTTTCTTGTCTTGCCTCAGTGCCGCGTTTGACACCATCGATCACTGTATCCTGCTGCAGAGACTGGAACACTTGATTGGCATCAAAGGAACTGCACACAGCTGGGTTAAATCTTATTTATCGGATCGATCTTAGTTTGTGTTTGTGAACGGTGAATCATCGAGGACCACCAATGTTGTTCACGGAGTCCCACAAGGTTCTGTGCTAGGACCGATTCTATTTACCCTGTACATGCTTCCTTTGGGCGACGTTATCAGAAAACACCGCATAAACTTCCATTGTTATGCAGACGATACTAAACTGTATCTATCGATCAAGCCAGAAGACACCAACCAGCTTGTTAGACTTCAGGATTGTCTTGGAGACATCAAAACTCGGATGACTTGCAACTTCCTGATGTTAAACTCGGAAGAAACAGAAGTTATCATGAGTCAGTTGTCAGTCAGTTCTCAGTCAGCTGTCACGTGATACAGTCTCTATGGATGGAATTGCTCTGGTATCCAACAGCACCGTCAGAAATCTTGGAGTTCTCTTCGACCAGGATATGTCCTTCAACTCTCATATAAAGAAGACTTCAAGGACTGCCTTTTTTCATCTACGTAATATATCGAAAATCAGGAACTTCATGTCTCAAAGTGATGCATAAAAACTAGTTCATGCATTTGTTACTTCTCGACTGGATTACTGTAATTCTTTGTTATCAGAGAAGAATGCTCTTGTAAATTGCTTAAACCTCTCCAGTTGATTCAGAATGCTGCTGTACGTGTATTAACAAGAACTAAGAAATGGGATCATATAACTCCTGTATTAACTTCTCTGCAGTGGCTTCCTGTTAAATGAAGAATAGAATTTAAGGTACTTCTCCTCACCTACAAGGCACTTGCTGGTGAGGCACCGTCTTATCTTTAAGAGCTTGTTACACTGTTTTGCCCTACAAGGTATCTGCGCTCTGTAGATGCTGGGCTACTTGTGGTTCCTAGAGTTTTGAAAAGTACGATGGGGGCCAGAGGCTTCAGTTATCAAGCTCCTCTTTTGTGGAACCAGCTTCCACTTTCTGTCCGGGGGGCAGACTCGGTCAGTTCATTTAAGATAAAGCTTAAAACATTCCTCTTTGATATCGCTTATAGTTAGGGCTGGCTCAGGTTAGCCTGGACCAGACCTTAGTTAAGCTTCTCTAGGCTTAGACTGCCGGGGGACTTCTTAGGACACAATGAGCCCCTCTCTCACTCTCACACTCTCACTTTCTCCTTCCACAATCATCCATGTTTAATTAATGTACATCACTAATTCAGCTTCTTTCCGGGAGTTCTTTGTGCTTTCTCGCCTAGCAGGTCTCCGTGGATCATAGTTTCATGATCCCATTTCTTAATTCTTGTTAATATACGTACAGCAGCATTCTGAATCAACTAGAGAGGTTTAAGCGATTTACAAGAAGGGTTTTTTATTTTGGGGAGTTTTTCCTGTGCCTATGTGAGGGTTTCGGGACAGAGGATGTTGCATGTGTACAGACTGTAAAGCCCTCTGAGGAAAATTTGTGATTTGCGATTTTGGGCTATACAATATAAAATGAATTGAATTGAATTGAAGTCAACCACATGTTTTACATCAGGATCAGATCAGATCTTATTAATAATGCCGACCGCCTTGAAAAAAAGAATGCTAAAATCATCATGCACTGTAACAAACAACCTAGAAAATCTACTCACTAAATGTGAGATAACAATTTGCACACGGTTTGTTTAGGTTGATTCCACTTTACTTTAGTAAAACATACCTACGTTTTAGAACTAAGATACACTAAAATAAATTAGTCTACCAAACACTATACAACTGATTACTTACAAAAAGAGGTAATATGTACATTGGATTGTAATAATTGTTATTAAAAACAATGTGACTTATTAACCATTACTTCGGGTAATCGGGTAATGTAAGCTTTACTTACAAATATTTCATTAGGCTGTAGTTGTTACTGTCCTAAAATAAGTTGTGTAGGTGGAAGTTACCCATAATTATACATTTGTTTGCTGACTAATACACTTCCAGAAAAATGTAAACAATTTTCATGGATTATAATTACTATAATTTGTTTTTACAGTGTGGAGTTTGAATCCACGCTGTAAAATTTTAAAATTGTATTATACGATTACTGCGTGGTGAGCTTTGGAATGGGCATCAGCTGTGTGGGAGAAGCAGGGCGCAATCACTCAATCCTGTGAATTATTCACCGCGGAGATGCAGAACATATTCGATCACCCCGTTCGGGGAAAGGACGCTTCAAAGCATTATTATCACTGCGCCAAGGGACACGCAGTGTAGCCGATTATAGCATAGAGTTCCGCATCCTAGCTGCGGAGAGTGGCTGGGATGAAGAGGCACTACAGGAGGTGTTCTATAACGGACTAAATGATGGCATTAAGGACACTCTACTCTGCTACCCCCAGGCACAGGGACTGGAGGAGCTGATCTGTCTCACCACATGGATTAATAACCGTAGTAGGGAGCGTAGGCGCACAAGCTTTCTAGGCTATGTCATCGCAGAGGGAGAGGTAAGAATGGACCCCCAGAAGGTGCAGGCCGTCCTGGAGTGACCCTCACCCAACTCCCACAAGGAATTACAAAGGTTTCTGGGGTTCGCAAATTTGTATAGATGATTCATCCGTAACTACAGTCAGATTGCAGCCCCCCTAACAGACCTTACTTCCAGTCTAAGAGCGTTCCGGTGGTCTCCTGGTGCAGAGTCCGCCTTCCAGGAGCTCAGGGAGCGTTTCACACCGGCACCCGTTCTCGCCCAACCGGACCCATCTCTACAGTTCGTGGCAGAGGTCGACACGTCGGAGGTCGAAACTGGGGCGGTGCCCTCCCAGAGAGCTAAGAAGGACAGCAAGCTCCATCCCTGTGCGTTCCTTTCACATCACTATGACATGGGCAATAGGGAGTTGTTTGCGGTGAAACTGGCCCTGGAGGAGTGGAGGCATTGGTTGGAGGGGGCGGACCAACCGTTTGTGGTGTGGACGGACAACAAAAACCTTGAATACATCCGGACAGCCAAACGACTTGACAGGCTAGGTGGGCTCTATTTTTTGGACGCTTTGACTTTGTCCTGTCTTACAGACCCGGATCCCAGAATGGGAAGCCTGATGCCCTGTCCAGAGTCTTTTCGAAGAAGGAGGAGATGAGGAGGACGCCTGAGAGCATCATGCCTGAGAGCATCATGCCTTTGAGGCGGGTAATGGGAGCCCTCCAATGGTGTATCGAAGGAGCATTTTCAGGCAGCCCTCAGGAGGGACCTGGGCCCGGGGAATGGACACCCGGGTAGGCTGTTTTTTCCCGAAGGGATGCGACCGGCAGTGTTGGAGTGGGGCCATTCATCCAAGCTGACCTGTCACCCTGGGGTCGCACGTACCATGTCCTTTCTGCGCCGGCGGTTCTGGTGGCCAGCTATGGGAGAGGACACTCAGACATACGTGGCGGCTTGTCCGGTGTGCGCACAGAAGGGCTCAAACCGGCATAGCGTGGGACTATTGACTAAAACACTAGCAAACCGTAGCACTAACAAATCGTAGCACTTAAATTGTACTTATAATGGCACTTTTCTATAACATGTTTTGAAACTGCTTATTTGATGAATATTGTACTTTCTTGTTACTTGTTCTTCTGAGTTTGTATCTCTATGTGGAAATGCACTTATTGTAAGTTGCTTTGGATGAAAGCGTCAGCTAAATTACATGTAATGTAATGTATTGAGGTCATTGCCGATTCCTGGTCTCACCTAGCCATGGACTTCGTTACTGGACTTCCCCTGTCGGGGGTAACACGGTGGTGTTGACGATTGTGGACCGGTTCAGTAAGTTTGCTCATTTCCTGCCCTTGCCCAAGCTCCCATCGGCCAAAGAGACAGCGGACATTATGGTAAGGGAGATATTCCGTATTCATGGCCTGCCTAGTTACATTGTTTCGGACCGTGGCCCTCAGTTTGCATCAGCAGTGTGGAGGGCCTTCTGCACTGCAGTCAGAGCTAGTGCCAGCCTTTTTTCCGGGTTCCATCCCCAGACTAACGCCAGGCAGAAAAGGCCAACAAGAAGATGAAGGCAACCCTAAGATGCCTGGCTTCCCCTAACACCTCCACCTGTTCTGAGCAGATCCCATGGGCGGAGTATGCCCACAACACGTTTCCCACTACAGCGACAGTGTGAAAGTTTGTCGAGATCCGTTTTGATACGTTTGGTTTTGTTTATTTTATGTGGAGTGCTAGCCAGGTCTCTCTCCTGACATCTAAGATGGCTAAGTTGTATTTTTAGTTTTATTTTAGGGATCTCAGTCCAAAACCACACAAGCGCATACCTACAAAATGTACACCCTCAACCCATTAAACAGTCACAAGAATAAATCCAACAAAGCGCAACACACAGTCCAAGATTCAGTTTAAATGTTCATATATTTACATGAGAAGGTAAGCCAAGCATAACAAAGAAGAGAAATCCAAAAAGAATAGAGCAATCCACACAAAAAAGTATCTGCCTCAGGTTTCTCTTTATTGTAGTTAATCACTTTCCAGGAACAGTAAAAAAAGAATGTTATGGACTTACAAGGTGATGTTAGTCAGTTGATGTCTGGGGCAGTAGTCGGTGAATCCGGTCCGGTTTTTAGCAGGGGTTGGGCGGCGCTGTCGGTGGGGGTTTCAGGCGTACTTGCTTAAGGGGTTAAACGACCTTAACTTGCAACTAACGCAACTGAATGTAGCTCCGGCAACTCTGAACTCCTCTTCCCCTCCATCACACTCCACTGAATCCCGAGCACCAGGAAGAGCTTCCAGTTTTCACACCGGGCCAGGTGAGCTCGTCATCCCCCAAAAGGGGCCTGTCCGCCGCATCAAAACAGTTGATTTGAAGCTGGTGATCACTTTCAAGCTGTCACACTAGGTATGTCCCCCTTCCAGTGTGTTTTACGGCTAATCAGCCTCCCTTGTTCCCATTCCAGGAGAAGGACCTGGCCGTACTGTCGATACAGAAGCAGTTTCGCCGATGCCATTGGACCTGGCACCGCGCCCGGGCATCCCTGCTGAGAGCCTCAAATCAGTACCAGCAACAGGCTAACCGCCGACGCACAGAGTCCAAGAAATCTCAAAGGTTCATCGGTCCCTTCCCCATCAAACGCATCATCAACCCCACTGTGGTCTGCCTCAAGCTCCCTCGGTCCCTTTGTGTACACCCAGCGTTCCATGTGTCTTGCGTTAAACCTGGTCGTGGGGGGCGGGGTATTGTCAGAGTTCCCCCTTCTGGACCCGGGTAAAGGCTGGGTTAGGTCTCCCTCTGGTGGATCTGGGAGAGGTTGGCCTTGCACGCACCTGTCACTGTCCCGCAATCACACACCTGCACCGGAGCTACAATCACCAGGGGATGAGAGCGAGAGCCTGACAACCAGCCAACGTCGGATCGTTACTCACGTCACGTATGTCGACCTCAGTCCTCGCCGAGTCTCAGTGATAATTACTTAGTCAAGCCAAGAGCTGGTTGTTGTTGTTGTTCCACTGCAGTGTATATCTCGTAACTTACCTCTTGTTTCACCTCCTCGGTTCCAGTGGCCTGTCTGTTCCTGCACATGGGAGGATCAGTGGACACCGCGCACCGTCGGGAGATCGTCACCCAGGCTTCCCCTCCTTCACCTGCACTCCTGACCCCCGCCCCTGCCACACATCCACCCTTGTGTCTTACAATAAACAGACTTTGTTTACTCACCTCCTGATGACGGTGTCTGTCCGTTCTGCGCTTGGGTTCAGCCATGCGGCTGCCTAACAATCCTACTAATTGTTGGTCATACTGCTGAAATTCTAAAACCAGGAAATGAGGCAACATTTTTGTGTAAAAAATAATGTTCGTTTTTTTATCACAAGTCAGTGGGTTTTCTGATGTGGTTTTGGCTGTACGCCTGAAATAAGTTTAAGAGCTAAACAGGGTTTCTGTCATGAAAGGGTAGTTTCTCCAAAGGGACCTCAGGTGATACGACTAGTAACAGGTCACAGTGGGCTGTCGAAGTCTGGCTGTTACTTTGTAGAAGCATAAGTTACTGCAACAATGCCAAAAATTCAGAGGTGTTAAAAGTATTCACATTTATTACTCAAGTATAGATACTAGGTTTTGAAAATACTTTTGTAAAAGTGGAAGTATCAACTCAAGCTTTTTACTTAAGTAAAAGTATAAAAGTACTAGTTTTACTACTTAAAGTAAAAAAGTAAAAAGTTTTGAAATACGTATCGACCCGCATGCTGTATGACTTAAACAAAGAAAAAAACATGTTCCAGTGACGGCTAAATGACACGAGTCAGAGGACACACACGTTGTTCCCATTGATTAGACTGCAGTGTCTCCCCATGGTTTACTACTTCATGGGGGGGGGGCATCGCTTTTATAATGATGGGGAGCGGTCGGTTATCAAAATATTGAACAAATACAGGTTCCCTTAGTGTTCATTACTTAAGCCTCGCATTAAGACATACGTCACTTTATTGAAGACGCTGTGCTACTTGCAGGTCGCTGTGTTGTCCCAGATTATCAATAGTTAGAAAAAACATGTACGGCCAACCCATGGTCATGACGACTCATTTAACGTTACGTGGACTTTTCATGAGGAGGAGGAGGCGGTTCATGTCGGTAATCTGCCGTCCTGAAAAAGGATCCTTCACCACTTTACGCACCCAGCGTTCCTCTGATTTGCGTCATCTGAATAAACCAGTGAGGTGTCTGGATGGTAAATATTTACACTTCTCATCCAACCACAATCCCGACGGCGAGATTTATCCGGATAGTTTTTTTGTGTGTTTTTGAACGGTGACAAGCCGGAAAACAATCCGAAATGAAATAGTAACGGGGCGATTTTTTAAATGTAAGAAGTAGAAAGTACAGATATTTGCGCAAAAATGTAAGGAGTAAAAGTAAAAGGTCGTATGAAAAATAATTACTCAAGAAAAGTATAGATACACAAAAGTTCTACTTAAGTACATTAACAAAGTATTTGTACTTCGTTACTTGACACCTCTGCAACAATCCCACTACTATGTTTGCCTGTTCTATGTCTCTTGATTGGGCATACACATCCCAATTAGAGGAGTTGGAGACAATTTGTACCTGAGATGGTGGTTTGGAACTGGCGGAAGAAGCAGACATTACTAACTCCTCACACTTGTCCTCCTCCTCTTCATCATCAAGGTTAATCTCAGTGATGGTCACTGGGCTGAGGTTGGGAATTAGCATCACGTTCTTCCTCTTCAGAGACCGGTTCAAACCGTTCAACTTCAATGAGGAAAAACATAGAGAAACATAAGAGCACATTTGCATGTGATTGTGAATGCTCATTATATTCAAGAATATCCTAAGCCACTGGCCCGTAAACCGCTTCACCAGATCCAAAAAAACAGAAAGAAGGTGTGATTAGTGACAGGCTGACAAACGGCTTCCATCGGGTGGACTTTTCTACCCGAAGAACACAGCATGTGTCTATGTGTAGTGAGTGTTTTATATAACATTTATTGTACACAGTGTGGTTGTCTGAGACCCTTGATAGTGGCATACTAGGCAGTCTAGTTTTTTTTTTTTTTTTGATTAAGTCTATGGCCCTGATTATGTTTTTTATGGATGCCATCTTTTGGATACTCTTGTATTCTTGCCTTCTGACACATTAACACAATGAACAAATTAAGTAATCAACAGGTGCCTCTAAGCTCAGTAGGATGAGCTCGTACAGAAAACTTGCAAATACAAGTGCTAGGACTAAACCTTTCAATGATTTGAGCGAAAAATCATTTCACAACAAAACAACCATGATGATAACACTGCAGTGTAGATTGTTTCACTCAAGAGGATGAATACACTCACAAGATTGCATTGTGCGGCCACATAAACAACACACAATTTATGGCATACTCGGCACATATTGACTAAAAGATGACATGAATCCGACAAACTGACATCTTACAGCACCTTAATTTCCAAATCTGTGTAGAGATACAGACGTGCTTTGTATGAAGGCAGTGGAAAACAGGCACACAAATGAGATGTTGTTGATTTCCTCTTTTCTCTGGCCCTACAATCAGTCATAATGGCAGGACGCATGCAAAAGCAATGTTAAGGTGTGAAAAAGCAGACCTCGGAAGCGAGGCACATGCAGTGAATATCTCTCCTTTTCGGTGAAGTCGCGGTTCTTTGAAGTAACATGTATTTGCATTTCTATGCTATCAAGTTTTGCGATTATCACTTCGAACAGCTGGTGTCCACTATCAAATTAGTTGCAAGTTGATCAGTCTTACACAACAGATACATACTGAAGTGCCAATATGTTGGACCCTTTCTAAAAGTTCCATCATCAGGATGGCCATGATTTACCATTGCTAAGTGAATAATAAATGAAACCTAAGGGGAAGAAGATGGCTGTATTTATAAGTTATGTTTCTTAATGTCATCCAAAGGGAGAAGAATGCCTGGAGAGCAGACACAGGGAGAGAGAAGGCCCGCCAAAAAAAACATGTATTAATGCCATCCTAGTGGATCAGATTGCAACAATTGCACACTGCCCACCCTGAAATGCAATCAATAACAGATAACATAAAATCACATTCTTTTGATAATTATCTACATTTTGTTTGAGATTTACATGATAGATAACAAACTCCAATAAATCATCGCTGAAATAGCATCGGGTAAGCACATTCTGAAGGTCTTATCCTAAAAAAAAATGTATCCTAAAAAAAACAGGAAGCATCAGAGCTCTGATCAACTAAATGGCTAACTCCCTCCAAATGCCTTTCACTCCAATGTTGACAAAATTACAATCATTTGGTACAAAAAAAGAAAAGTTGAAAAGTTCAATTTTCTTCATCCTCATGTAACAACTCATGTATTTTGAGATGGATTAAAACCATAAACTGATGTTGAGAGCATGAATTGTGACTTCACAATATTACTGAAATGCTATTCAAAGGTCAACATTGTTAACGAAGGAATTGTCACTTATCTTTATTCTATTCATAGCACATCAGCCCCCCCCCTACCGCAAGCCTCACTTCAGGGCTTATACTCTCTGCTATAGGAGCAAGGCAGACATGTTTTATCTGAGGCTGAGTTAGAGGAATTGAATGTATTGTACATTTTTTACATTGTTGATTCTGTACACATGACATCCATTGCAGCCTGTCCATCCCAGGGTTTTTTCATATTTTGGGGAGTTTTTCCTGTCCCGATGTGAGGGTTTCGGGACAGAGGATGTCGCATGTGTACAGACTGTAAAGCCCTCTGAGGCAAATTTGTAATTTGTGATTTGGGGCTATACAAAATAAAATGAATTGAAGAAGAAGAAGCAAGCTTTTAGCATGTACATTCAGAAGTACAAATTGATTAATTCCTGTTGTACAGACCAGAAGTGGACTAGTTTACTCCTTTTTCTTTGTGGCCCTACCCAATTTATCATATCTTTTTTTAAATCTGAAGCAAGACCTGACAAACATGCAACAAATGTGTTTCATATTTTGTGTACTCTGTCAAGGTCTGTGTTTATGTTCATTTTGGAAATATATATTTTGGAACAATAGGTCTAACAATTTGTCTTTCTTCCACTATATTAACCCATCAAGGTAAATATTGATTGAAGAATTTTCTTTGCCTCTTTCTAAAATTATAGTTAGGGTTAGGGTTAGGTCAAAATTTAGTCTGTAAATTTAGGGCAGTTGATCTCATTTCAGACTACTTTGAACTTATTTATGTCATCTCTTAATACTGTGGTCTGACATGCTAAGGTATTGAAAAAGTAGTAAGCCATGATATCCCTGATCACTGACCATAAAGCATTCAGAGACAAATTCACCTTTGATCAAATTAGATTGCAGCTTGAGATGCATATATTGATTTTGTAGTGCTATAGAAAAGCATCAATGGCCAATTTTGAATCATAATTAAATTTAAAACTCAAAAAGGAAAAGCGCAGAACTGGAAGTTGACCTTCATCCTAATTCTTCCTCAGCCGGCCTCCCACTGGCCTAAATCTGGTCCAACCAGGTGGACTGAGAGGGCTTTGTCCAGAAATTGAATGAGAAATGATTACAGTGATAAGCTCGACACCAGAGGCCTGCAAAATCACAACGTGCCAAGCTCCCCCACTCTCAATCACAAATCCCATTTTAGCAAGGACTCCTAAAAAGTGTGCTCTGAATCCAATGCCATTTTGTAAGCTAACATCTCATAGGAAAAGGAGCAGAGATGGAAGGCTTTTGATTGCAATGTACAAATAGAACGTGTCAAAGTGGCAGTTCCTGGAATACACTGAGCAGAGTGTCTTAAATAGCTGATTAGATGTTTTAGTATTGTTAATTTTCAGCCAAACGTGTTCCAAATCAAAATATTCTACACCTATGATTCAATTAATTATCTTGTTGTATTTAATGAGACAATTTTCATATCTTGGTTCATTGAACGTGATTTCAACTTAAAGGCTTATGTAGAAAATGTGAGTAACACTTCTGCAAGCTCATCAAGATTGCAGCAGCTCGACTACCCTTCACAACAGGTCTTAAAATTTACCCAAACTCACCCACACTACTTCACTGGTTACCAGAGGATGTCCGCATCCGTTTGTTAACACTTGCGTACCATGCGGCGAACAGATCAGGTCCAGTCTAAATCCAGTCTAAATATGGTTAAACCTTACTTCCCTTCCCGCTAACTCTGCTCAGCATCTTCTGTTGCTCCCTCGCAGAGACTTTCCTCACTCAACAACATCCCACCTGTCAGCTGTTCTGGCTCCTTAATGGTGGAATGAGCTCTGCAATGACGTCAGGACAGAAGAAAGATTAGATAGCTTCTGACGCAAACTTGAAAACGGATCTCTACGGACTATACCTCGACTAGGGTGGGATGGGTCTGTTTTAGGAGAGATTTTGGGTCACTGTTACTGGCTCATTCATGTCTTTTGGCTCTCCTCTCATTCGGCTTGAAGCCAAAATGCTCACAGTGCAATTGACTACAATGTTGATGATGTTCATTTTTATGTAAAAATGAATATAATATATTGCAGCACCAACAATGATCGCGCTCATTTCCATGTATTGTGCAATAAGTCATTATATTGATGGTCCGATTGGGACGTTGATCGATAGCAGGAGAAGCTAGATCAACAACATGAGCCGGCTAGCAGCCTGCCAAGCAACCAGCGTCAAGAGGGAGCAGCAGCAAGAACCAGTCTGGCTAAAATTTTGAGCGCTCCACTGTCGAAGTACCAGGCTTCCATCTCCCAAAGTGTGAGTGGGTGAGGCTCACACCTGGATTCTCAGTGAGTCGATCCCTCCCTGCCACCCACACCAGTAGGGGAATGGTCAGAGAACCCGAAACAGCACTTTAGGTTTACATTTATCATTTAGCGGAAGCTTTTTGTAACGCATCACAGGAGGCAGGAGTAGACCAAAGTGCAGAGCGCAGATTTATTCAGCAAAGGTACAAAAGGGAGTAGGCCAGACATATCCGGTAAACAGGCAGAAAGTCAATATCCAGGAGCAGGTAGATGGGCAAAGGTAGCGACAAGGATCCGGCAGGAGGCAACGAGGTCTAGAACAAACAAGGAGTCTTCAACACGAGGCAAAACAGGAGATCAGAATAACGCTCAGAATGTGATGGTAACATACACAAGACTTTGCAAGGAACACAAAGGAATCAGGTGTATACAAACCAGCTTGATGGGTAACCAGACACAGGTGTGTAGGGAGAAATGCCCGTGCACAACAGATAGGCAGACACAAAATGGAACAAACCAACAAGACAGTAAACGGGGGGGATTTGGGGTCCCGATTTGAAGACCTCAGTATTCAGGGGAAGAGGAGCGCTGGATTGTGACATCCCCTCCACGGGCGGCTCCAGAAGCAGAAGACACCATCACAGGGCGGCCTACCCCGTGGGCGCGGGCCAGGACACTCTGGATGGGCCAGATGGAAATCAGCCACGGGGGAAGGGTCGAGAATGTCCGAGGCTGGAACCCAGGACCTCTCCTCCGGTCCATACCCCTCCCAGTCCACGAGGTATTGAAGACCAGTCCGGCGATGACGGGAGTCCAGCAGTGATTTGACCATATATACCACACCATCGTCCAGAGGCAAAAGGGGTGATGGCGCCGACTGAACCTCTGGGCTTGACTGGCCTCCCTGGGGTCTGACAACAGGTTTGAGCAAGGAGACATGGAAAGTCGGATTGATCCTGTAATGAGAGGGCAACTGAAACCGATAAGACACCGCATTGACTTGCTTGGCAATCCTGAATGGGCTAATAAAATGAGGACTTAGCTTCTTGGAAGGGAGGCGGAGACGGATGTTCTGCGTGGAGAGCCAGACTTCCTGACCGGGTTGGAGCTGAGGTCCCACGCGTCGGTGTCGATCTGCGTTCACCTTCTGACGTCTGACGGCCTGCTGTAGCTGGATGTGAGCAGCGTCACAGACCGCCTTACTCCATCTAAACCAGTCATCCACCGCCATGATTTACGAAGGTTCCCCAGGGCTGGTTGGAAACCCAGGACGCACTGGAACGCACTGGAACTGAGCTTCGAAGGGTATTCTGGTCATACTCCGCCCATGGTAAAAACCTGCTCCATCCCCCCTATTGCTGAGAGCAGTAGGTGCGAAGGAACCAACCAATCTCCTGGTTTAGTCTCTCCGTCTGACCGTCTGACAGATTGATTTGCATGTTCAGCAGTGTGAAAAAAGATGACCATAATTTTGAGGTAAACTGGACCCCTCTGTTCGACACAATCTCCTCAGGTACGCCAAAAATCCGAAACACATGGTGGAATAGGGATTCTGCGGTCTCCATGGCAGAAGGCAGCTTAGGGCTCAGACGGCATGCATTGGTAAACCTATCCACTGCAACCAAAATAGTGATAAAAACCTTGAGAACAGGGAAAGTCAGTGATAAAATCCACAGCGACGTGAGACTAGGTCTGTTAGGTATGGGGAGGGGTTCCAGGAGACCTGAGGGTAGTTTAATTCAATTCATTTTATTTTCTATCGCCCAAAATTGCAAATTACAAATTTGCCTCAGAGGGCTTTACAGTCTGTACACATGCAACATCCTCTTTCCCGAAACCCTCACATTGGCACAGGAAAAACTCCCCAAAATCAGAGTCAAATATGTCTTTTTCCGTTTATTTCCCATCAAGGGAAGAAAGGTCGCAACAGCTCTATCAGAGCGAGGCAGTTCTTATACCTAAATTCAGTTATCGGTGGCGTCAACAGAAACCTTGACCACCTTGTTGAGTATCTACAGCCAGGATACTGGGGACATCTAATCCATGTAAGACACGTCTGTTCTTTGACCATGGCCTCGCCCTCTCAACACTTGAAAACAAATCTGGTTATACACATATAAACCACTTTGTTTAGTCTCTACAGCTAGGATGCTGGATTCATCTAATCCATGAGAGACACGTCAGTTCTTATACCATGGCCTTTGCCATACTTGTTGAGTATCTGCAATTAATAAACTGGTTAAAGAATAAAGCATTTAGAAGAGTTGCATATATTTTTGTCATTACAGTAGTTGGCGGGGACTGCATAACATCACGTCTCACAGATGCCCACCATAATCTGTTTCTGACCAGTGAGGGTTTGTTGGATACCTGGATAACCTGAGCTGGGACATGAGGGAATCCATTGAAGAAGCTGCGCACGAACAGCTGTGGGGACATAGGTCTTGTCACTGGGACTCTCCTGGGGAGCTGGATTGGCTGGCAAGGCTTGCTGAATATCTTCCAGGATATCCCATCTGATGAGGTGACAGGATCGGTTCCGGGGGGGTTCTGGGAGGTAGAAGAATCATGGAGCCACGAGAGGGCATCTGCCTTCACATTCTTTGAGCCTGGTCTATAGGTTAGAGTAAAATTAAATTGAGTGAAAGACAAAGACCAACGAGCTTGGTCGTGGATTTAACCGTTTTGCAGACTGTATGTATTCTAGATTACAGTGGTCTGTTAGCAGCAGGAAAGGGCGCCTTCCAAACAAAGTCTATGGCACAGTCCCACGGTCTGTGTGGTGGCAGGCAGGTGGCGCTCTTCTTGACAGCGACTGAAGGGCTCTCGATGGTGGTTGCCTAGCAAGACACTGGGAAAAACACTTGACATTGCTGCGCCTGGAACTCTTTTCCCGCTGTCGTTCTCTCATGCGGCGGTCCAGTTGAGCAGCCAGGTCGATGAGGCCCTCAAGGTTAGTACCCCAGTTCTTATTAACCAGCTCCTCCTTAATGTCGTCGTTGAGGCCGTGATAGAAGGTTGTCATCAGAACGGAATCTTCCCAACTACTCTCTGCAGCCAGGGTCCTGAAATCCATAGCAAAGTCGGAAATTGGCTGTTTAGCAGCTTGCTGCCTATTAGTGGGATGATCAAACACACGTTTTAACTGTTGCATAAACATCTCACTGTCCGAACAAACAGGGTTCTGTTGATCCCACACTGCCGTGGCCCACTCCAAGGCTCTTCCTGTGAGCCTGGAGATAAGAAATGCCACTCTAAGATGACCTGAGGCAAACTGGGTAGGTTGTAGTTCAAAAACCAAAGAGCAAAGAGTGTCTTGTGTGTGTTTGGGGGGGACTATGGCACCAGAAGCTCAGGCTGGAACAGCAGGGTCAGATGCCTGAGAAAAATTCATCACAAGCTGTTTGAAGTCCTGGAAAACTGCTGCTAAAGTGTTGAGGGAGTCCCCGACATGGCCATGTCTATGACGTTGCTCCGATTGTACGGCGGCAAGGTGGTCAATGACCTGTTGCACACTGGGGCCAACAAGCGTAGCGATATTCGGGATTGCATTATCCGGCTATCCTCAGTGTGACTAGCGTCGTGATGTAACGTGCTTCAACGTTTTAAGTAGCAGAGCACGGTTGAGTACGTAGTTTATACCGAGATGTTTACTCCGAATCCCCGAGCTAGACTCCGACAACAGTTACATGGCGCTGAGTTGCGATCTCAGCGCAAACTACGAGAGTTAAATATTCTACATCCTACGGTAAGCTTTTCCGGGGATGCCGCTCATGCATAAGAAACCAGCCCTGCTAAAATGGTCCGGTAGGGGGATATAATTACTGCCCATCGCAGCAGTCCTGCAATCTGTGCGGTTGCTTGGGTCATCGATTTCACTCTGCCCTTCTTTGCCACATCTACCACATGCAACCGGGCACGCAACACAGTTATAGCAGCAGCCAGCAATCAGCAGGCACAAGGTCCCAAAGTTAAAGTACTGTAGCGTCGAGGGTGTAGTGGCTCACTCAGCACACAAAGGCGAATGGACGTTGGGGCAGGAATTATTTTATTTGTAAACACCAACAACAGTTAGTAGACCCTCTTAAGCTTTCAGTACGCTTACAACAACAATCTGGAACTCTTCTTGCTACCTTGAATAGCCCCCCAAAAACACGGGAACACCCACCTCCCCAGATCTCCCTCAATCACTGGTCACCCCCTGCCTAGCATCCCCCGCAACTCCCCCTGATTGGCCAGAGTGAGGGGAATGATGGGACACCATACGGAACACACACTCCTCAACAAGGTTGCTACAGTGCATTTGTGGTATAATGATAACGTCATTATGATCAGTCAAAGATTGTCTTGACCACGACCACACCCCTAAATGCATTGAAGCAACTGCCATGTGATTGGTTGATTAGATAATTGCATTATTGAGAAATTGAACAGGTGTTCCTAATAATCCTTTAGGTGAGTGTAGATTGATTTGTGAATAAGTTTGCGAACACAACCTATCTGGGGACAGGTGACCTGCGTCAGATCAGCGCAATCAATGCAATAGTGTACATGTCTACAATAGCGGTGTGGTCTGAGTGAACGTAAAGACAGATGCAGGCATCGGAGTCTTGGGTTTCGTCAAAGCATTGGATAGCTTGACATTGCCTCCTTTTTTCAGTCAATTCCATGATCATGTTTCGGCTGGACATAGCTTGCAGAATTGGCATTCCATTGCCTGAGGGCATGTTACAGCAGTAGCATTCATTCAATGTTTGCTTCCGCGCTAAGCCGTTCATGCAAGATATTCATCTTCTCTCATAACTGTAGGAAGCCTTGCAAGCAGTCTGGTAGACTAATTCGGGATGTCCCGGGTAATACGGGACGGTTGGCAACTCTACAGAAACAGCAGGTGAACATAGCACATGGAGGAGGAGAGGTGACTAGCCATAGCGATATTGGTGCTTGCGGCTCGCAGGCAGCAGAGGAGAAGGTGCAGCAGGTGTCTGAGTCTGACAGAGTGGACAGAGTGAGCAGGAGAGTGTAATTGAAACGGTGAGCTAGCAGGTAGCTAGATGAACAGGGAGGGAGTGTTAATCAGGGCGGGTGCACGAGGATAGTGTGTGTCAGCCTGGCTGGGCCACAATAAGGATGATGACGATTTAACAGTTACCTAAATTAATTAATATTATAATAAGGCAACAAACATAATCATTGTCGGTTGTTGCTATTATAAAGTCTGAGTGTCAGGTTGTTATTTGTCAAATTGTCACTTAAAAATTACTGCAATGGCCACTCAGCTAAAGTCAAATAACACAGCATAAGCTATTTTGTTTTTGTAGCTAGCAGAGTTGAGAGTTCATTTATTCAATTGCAACTTGGGATATTCTAATGTAACCATTTAAAACTCATAACAGCCGTCAACGGCCCTCTTCTCTAGAAAAAAACGTAAAGGATGCCATTTGATTATTTTAATTATTACTCGCCGTAACCAGTAATTTTGTAACGTATGTTATTTGGGGGTTACAAACCCGCTTTGCATTTTGAAAGCTGTATATTCAACTAACTAGATATTTTCTAATGTTTCTTCTGAATTTCCATTATCATCAATATGCAATATTACGGCAAGTGAATACTCTACATTTTATATATATATATATATATATATCATCAGGACATTTGTGTGAGTCATTTGTTTGTATAGGTTTTTTATGGGATGTATCGTCTCTCGGTTACGTGTGTAACCTTCGTTCCCTGAAGTGAACAAGATGCTGCGTAAAAACGCTGTGGGAACGCCTCTGCGTGACCGCTTCATGAAGCACGTGTGAAATCTAACCAATGGCGAGCTGGTACGTCATAGGCGGGCGACGCCGGGACCAGGGTGCTATAAAGGGACCCGAAGGGCAGGACCATTCATCTTTGAAAGGCCGAATCAAGTGCCACGGGCAGGCCGGGAGTATTGCAGAAAGTTTTACGCAGCGTCTCGTTTTCATATCAACAAACACAAAACAAAATTAAACATTTAAAATAAAAAACTGAATGGTTTTTAAAGATAAATTTGTTACACTGAACTAAATGAATTAACATATATCCAAGATATAAGGATAAACCGGATGTGGCATTAGTGTGCATTCTTGAATTCTCTTCAAGATGTCTAGGGATGGAGGTTTGATCTCTGGCTCTGATAGTGTCCATGTCCAATAGTCCTTGGGAAATAGCTCCCATTTTCCATTACATAACATTACATGTTATAGCTGATGCTTTTATCCAAACTGACTTATAATACATGCATTTCAACCAACGGTTTTGTGAATGTTACCTACTTATGGACGGTTGTCACTGTGTATGGTTTGCTCCTTCTGTCTGAGTGTGAACGGGTAAAGGATGACATGTAGTGTTAAAGAGATTAGTCAGAAGACTAATTTACCCAAATCAGAAGTGCAGAAAACTGCAGTTCCTCAAATGTCCACTTGAGGCAAGCTGAGGTCTCCATAGCTAATCACAGCTTTTATTACTCTAAGGGGGACGAATTTTGTAATCCCTCGCCTAAAGTTATCCATAGTTAGTCAGATTTTAGTGTTAGTTTCGTGTTGCCTCAAGTTGCTAGCTGGGAGTGAGGCTGTGGTGACTCTACCACAATGGATTTTCATATTTTTATTTTAAGGGATTCTCAAAATTCTGAGCCGTATTCATTTATTTCTTCACCAGTAACATCTAAACTGATTCTTACAAATCAGAATCCTCACAGGTGTTCCCCTTTATCACTAGCATGTCCAGATAGAAATAACAAAGGTATAACACTTTTTATCATGGGTATCCCATGTTCACAGCAGAGGCCAAGACACAGGCTATGGACCTTACAGAGATGATGAGTTTGAAGTAGAACTGTTCATAAAAAATAAAAAAGGGTAAAAAACAAAATCACAAACCCTAAGGTTGTCAAAGCTGCAATCAGACCTCGGTACAAAGAGACCACCCCTAAAGAATGGCCTACCACTTAGCTAATCAAACATTGTGGTTGAGCGTGGAAGAAATTAAGCATTAGTGCCATTGTTATGGGCATTTCCTCCCCAACAACACCTAATTAAGAACTTGATGAAGACTGGACATCATCCACAATCCTGCAGCGGCCTCCACATCAGTCATTCAATAGCACTTTGCCAGTTTTAATCTTCAGCCTGCCTGTGTGCCTGTGTGTCCATAATGTTGCAGCCACACTTAGCAACCAACGAAAGGACGCCTTGAACTAAATGACATGTTAATTATAATTACTAGTAGCCATGGTAAATAAACAGCGGTCGAAATTTGTAAAGTGTATGAGCACGAGTTGACGGGGGGCTCTAACATGTCAGAATTGGCAATCTTAATTGTAAGTTTCAGCCTCCCCATCATCATCACTCCATCTTTTTCTACCCTCTTTTTTGTTCCTCCTTTTTTCATCCTTCTCTTAGGAAAGACAGTGATTACCACTGTGCCGACGGGCTGCATAATGGTATCAGCGCCGCCAATGGAGCAGTGAATTAAATTGTATCTGCAGCCACTGTGAAGCCTTGATGAGGGGGGCAGATGCCTTTGTGGTGTTATCATTATAACACAATGGTCATGTTGTCATCAACCTTGCCATCCGCAATTGAAAAGGCATGATTGTGTGTTGGGGGCTTTTTCTCCCATCCTCCACTACCCCCCCACTAACCCTGCTGCCCGACCCCCAGCCGTTTTGTTGTGAATAGGAGCAATTTTCTAAGAGCTATGAAATCACGTAATAGGTCCTAATATGCAGCTGCTTGGCACAGTGAGGCAGCCTCTATTAATGTGGAAATTAAACACAATATGTGTTTTGGCTGGAGAATTGCTGAATACAAGTACGGGCCAGATTTATTCAGATAAAAATCCCCCCAACTCCACCTTTACAGAGACAAACTATTTGCTCTATCTTTTGACATGTGGAGACCTATTTTAAATTTGTTTTTTACTAAAGTGGTTCTGCCAAAGCATTCCAACCTCTAAAGAAAATAATTTTGGAAAATTGAATGGTGGGCCAAAACATTTAATATTTGCAGTATTTGTAAACAGGTTGGTGATGAAAGCTGAAGAAGGGACATTGCTATTCCGTCTTTATTGTACTGTCTTCTATGCACCTTCCGCCAAGACAATTTCCATGTACAGTATGTACAACATATTATGGCAATAAACGTTTCCTGATTCCACTGATGTTACATCTGTCCTGGTTCACATACTGTAAAGCTGTAAAGGTTTATGGCCTGAGTCCCAACTAAAATAGATTCCAACAGAAAAAGATTTATGATGCTCAAATATGAAACATTTTGAATTATGTAACTATTCTTACTCTGAGTAACTTAAAAAAGGCCCCTGTAACAGAAATGTATGCAACTGACTCAGTTAAAATTAACAATTTACTATTTGTTAAACTTGTTAGCATCATGTCAGGTCCACATTAAAAAGAATTTTAATTTTTATTAAATGCATTCCACTTTAAAACAATATTCAGAATGGCTTGATTAAACAATGTTAAAACCACTGGACAATTGTCTTAAGTATGACTTTATTAACATGGGATCAAACATGATGGAAACAACATGGCCACCACTGTAATATATTACAACGGACAGTGAGTCGTCTCTCTGGAAGCAAACAGGTCCACCTCAGCACGACCGAAGTGTTTCCACAGGAGCTCCACCACCTCGGGGTGGAGTCTCCAGTCCCCGGTCATCGGCCCCTGTCTCGACAGGGCGTCTGCCCCCTGGTTTAAGTACCCTGGGATATAAACCGCTCTCACTGAGCTGAGTTTCCCGAGGGACCACAGGAGGATCTGGCGGGCTAGCTTGTAAAGCCGCCGTGAGCGCAGGCCCTCCTGATGGTTGATGTACGAGACCACCGATGTGTTGTCTGACCAGACAAGAACATGCTGGTCCGTCAAGGCTGGGCGGAAGTGTTTCAGTGCTTGAAACACTGCCAACATCTCCAGCTGGTTCATGTGCCAGGACTGGATATGATGTTGCCACAGCCCCCAGGCTGAGTGACCATTAATGATCGCACCCCAGCCCGTGAGGGAAGCGTCTGTCGTAAGAGTGACTCGGCGACAGATCGCTCCTAACACAGGCCCTTGGGATAAGAACCACGGGTCCCTCCATATGGCCAGGGCCCACAGGCAATGCCGAGTGACCTTGATCACACGGCGCTGGTTTCCCCTTGGGGAGAACCCCTTGGCCCTGAGCCACCTCTGCAACGGTCTCAAGTGTAACAGGCCGCAAGGGATCACGTTGAATGCTACTGCCAGCAGATCTAACAGTCTCTGAAACTGTTTCACAGTGAGTGATCGAAGATACTTGAGCGGGAGACAGACGTGCCCGCATCGTGGTCGAATCCCAAATCACGCCCAGGAAGGTGGTCCTTTGCACTGGGGACAGCACGCTTTTCCTGGCGATGAGTCTCAGCCCCAGACGGTTGATGTGGCCGAGCACAACATGTTGATGTTGGGCCGCCAGCCGCTCGGATGGCGCAAAAATCAACCAGTCGTTGATGTAGTTCAAGATGCGGATGCCTTGGAGACGCAGTAGTGCCAGAGCTGCATCCACGCACTTGGTAAACGTACGAGGTGAGAGGGCTAGGCCAAACAGAAGAACCCGGTACTGGTAAGATTTGTCCCCAAAAGCAAACCTTAGGAACTTCCTGTTTTGTGGGAGGATGGGTATATGAAAGTAGGCATCCTGGAGATCTATCGTGATCCCCCTCCGCGACCGGCATGCTAGAATAGCCATGTTGCTTAGCCTCAGCTAGTGATGTATACAAAGCCGTACGCGGGTTTTACTGTGCGTTAACACGGAGTTGCCGAATTTAACAGTCAGGTCCTGGGTGGGAGAGTCTTTTCCGGGGAAGAGAAGTAGTTCAGTCTTGTCGGGGTTGATCTTCAGGTGGTGAGCAGACATCCACCGAGAGATGTCAGTCAGACAGGCAGAGATCCCTGCCGCCACCTGAGTGTCCAAGTGAGGGAAGGAGAACATTTTTTGAGTGTCATCAGAGTAGCTGTGGTAGGAGAAACCATGCGAGCGAATGACGGAGCCGAGAGAGTTGGTGCAGATAGAGAAGAGCATGGGACCCAGGATGGAGCCCTGAGGAACAGTAGTAAGAGGACATGGTTCCGACACAGATCCTCTCCAAGTTACCTGGTAGGTGCGGCCATCAAGGTAGGATGAGAGAAGGGAGAGGGCAGAGCCTGAGACACCAAGTCCTTATTGAGGAGATAAGGATCGGGTGGTTTACTGTGTCAAATGCTGCAGTACGTATCGTTACATACTGCCTGTGCCTGGCCATGCAACAGAGAGGGAAGACCACACGGACAAGCCGACCGAAAAAAAACACAGCCCATCAATGACAACGAATGAGCAACGCAAAGCAAACAGGTCTGGGAACCTCCTGTACTGCAAACAACAGAGGATCAAGCTATTTATCCCAATTATGTTCATCGTTGTGAATGAATTTATGAATCATGGATTTTAAAGTATTTTTCAGCCATTCCAGCAGCCCATCAGTCTGGAGGTGATATGTCAGCGGCCGAGGTGAAGAAAAAAAAATTATGTTGCCGACAACACCACCTAGGTAAAGGCTTAGAGCCCCAGGAACTCAACTAAAATAAACGGCCAGGTGCTTTATATTTGGGGGAGAGCAGTGACATAATGACCCAAAAAGAGACAAGGGCGGAAATACTCATAAAATGTTATTTATTTTAATATAAATGGTTAAAATGTATCCTAAAACCTAAAATAGTCCGTCCAAGTTGGCCACCACAGCAGAGTCCCGCACGTAGGTATTCCCCGGCTGCGACGCTGGATTGACAGCCACCCTCTGCTGCTGCTGCTCGACATCTACTGAGAGTCTTAGATGGCGGCCAAACATAAGGTAAGCTGGGGCAAAACCTGTAGAACTGTGGACAGTATTGTTGTAGGCTTGCAACAACTCAGGAACGTGCTCTGCCCACCTATTCTGCCTTTCACCCTCCAAGGTGCGCAATAGGTTTAGCAGAGTCTGGTTCAGCCTTCCTACCCTACCGTTTCCGGCTGGATGGGGGTTGTTTGACTATTCACTACTCCATACATAGCGCAAAGCTGCTGCATCAAAGTGGATTCGAAGTTGGGGCCCATATCTGAATGGAAACGACCTGGGCAGCCGAATGTCTGAATGACATGAGTCCATATTGCCTGTAGTCCTTGCTGTCTGGTCTCGAGTTGGTACAGCCCATGCGTAACGGGTAAACATGTCAGTCATCACAAGGATATTTTGATATACACCTGTAGGCCTACCAAGAGAGAAAATCAAGGGCAACCACCTCAAGAGGGTATGACACAACGATTGGATTCAGGGGAGCCTCTATTTTGTCTTTCTTCAAGCTACACATGACACACCCGAATGAAACCCCTGCACCTCTTCTTCCATACAAGGCCAGTAGAAACAGCGTTGAATATCAGCCAAGGTCCTCTCAACCACTGGATGTCCAGCTGTCGCATGGTATTTCTGCCAGACTTCTTGGCAGAGGTGGGAACAAGTCACTGTTATGCAAGTCACAAGCAAGTCTCAAGTCATTGCCCTCGAGTCCCGAGTCAAGTCGAGTCAAGGACGAAGCAAGTCCCAAGTCGAGTCACAAGTCGAAGCCAACAAGTCTCAAGTCGAGTCACAAGTCGTACCATTTTATTTTCGAGTCATTTCGAGTCCTTTTATTATAGTGGGGACGGGGAACCCTGGGTGATGGTGCGCTGCCTCACAGACCTAGACTACGAAGGGAAGGGTAATGGTGGATGGACTGTGACTGTGTTATAGTACTGTAACGCTCACCCCAATGCTGCAGCGTAAATAAGGAGGCGATGACTGGCTTGCAACTCCGCTGCATTTATTTATATAAAACAACTCAACTTCGGTCACTGTTGGCCGTCACCACGCCGAACGAACACTTCCGCATACACGGCCCCCCAAAACTCGGGTTGTCTCGCGTAACTACAGCTGGTAACAGAGCATAACGTGAACACATGCAACATCTGCATAACTGATTAACTAGTAACTTTAACTCAGCTCATTACACTACTTTAAAACGGACGTTGACATAATGTTGGCGAGGATTTCCATCGGAGTCTGAATCCGGGTTCAAAAATCCCGATTTTTGTAACCATGAACGAGCTGTCTCGTTGATACGGTCAAATGGACTGCAGTGATTGGATGTTGTGCAGGCAGCGCGCGCTCTCTGCATACGGGTGGCGCACATTTATTTGACAGATGCAGATAAACAGAGCGGCGCGGTGGTGTGAAAATATTATCTCCGAGTTTTAATGGGAAGTAGCAAGTCTTCTCGAGTCAAAAGCCTCGAGTCCAAGTCAAGTCACGAGTCATCGGTGTTCAAGTCCAAGTCGAGTTGCAAGTCTTTGTACGTTTTGTCGAGTCGAGTCTCAAGTCATCAAATTCATGACTCGAGTCTGACTCGAGTCCAAGTCACATGACTCGAGTCCACACCTCTGCTTCTTGGCACATAGCTGTTGGGCACACGTTTTGGGATCGTAGCTCGTGAGGGTTAGGGTCTATTACCTCCGGGTAGAGAACCAATTTCTTCCATTGTTGGAGGATCCTTCTGGTCTTATCGGCCATAACCCTTTTCTCTGGTCCTTGCGGAGGACGTCCCTGACCCACATACCTCTTGACGATGGCAATATCTGGGTCATCCTGTTGCCAGTTTCCCCACTCTCCAGATAGCAGTGCCACTCCGTCCTCATGGTCGATTCTAGCAGTGGTGAGGTCCACCCTAGCCGATGCTCTGCCTGTGGACATGGACACTTAGGGGAACTTGGACAGGGCGTATCGGCCTATGGACAAACTGTATGGGTGAGGATTACAAAGGCGAACAGGAAGTCTTCCTTTCCTTACCGTTACCACGGATCTTGCAGTTCCAACGGAACTGCTCGGAGGGGTTCCACCAGTCCACAATAATCAGTCCCTTTTGGGCCCATACCTGCACAACCCCATATTACCACTTCGGTGAAGGCTGGAACACATACCTTCTGGCACGTAGCGGGACGGACATAATGCGTGGCCAATTCACCTGTTGAGACGCTGATCCGACGGCATGTAGCGAAGGCATTACTCCAAGCCTTCTGAGCCTGAGGGCTATCACAGGGCAATGCAGATCCCCCTGTATTCTGGAAAAGAGTCTTCCAGCAACCACAAATGACATTCATTCCCAGTTTTTTACAATGACAACACCCCTATTATCGGTATCTTAATGTGTCCCACAAGTTCATCACCGCGTAGCCTATACACGGGATATCCAAGCCATTAGCCGCCTTGAGAGTCAATACGGCAGAGGTTCCTCCCACCCCCATTTTACAATAAGGGAAATGTCGTTCCAGTACTTGCGGTTGCATTAAAGTTACTTGAGACCCAGTATCCAGTTACCCTGAGAGTTTTACTCCATCTATGCAAACCTTTACTAGTGGAAAATTTCCTACAAAAGTTGGGGTGGCCCCTAAATTGTCTATACCATCTGACCTACTACTCGGACCTCAGGAGCAGGGCTAACTAGTTTAAAGCCAGCTGGGTGTGAGGATTTGGGTGGTTCTGCGTCACTGTCTTGTCTCTCCACCTCCCCTTCCCGTTTCCCCTTGCAGGCACACCTGCATTCCATCACTAATCACACCACTATAAGGATCTGGCCCGCTCTACAGCCGGCGCCAGAGTATTCCGTCGTGCTCCGTGAGAGCGTGAATCTCCCTGTGCCCTTTCGCTCGGCTGTCTTCCTCGCCTCACCGCGGAACCTCCAGCCAGCCTGCACCCGGCCGCTCCAGCCTGCCAACTACGTTTCCGACTAATAAACCTCCCTTTGTAACTACCTGCTCCTCCGTGTCTGCTTTGGGGTCCGAACACCACCACACCCCTTAACACTGGGTTTCTGAAGTTCCTCTACAAAACCTAACCACATGTCCCGGCTGTTTGCAGCAACGGGAGATAGGCCTACCTTCAGTATCCCATCTATTGGAGCAATCGGATGTAGCTCATCATCGTCCGCCTACTGGTGGAGGATAAAGGGAATGGTTAGATTGCATAGGCTCTAGGAGAGGCCTTAGTTCCTTAACAATCTCCTGATCTCCAAGCAGAGTAGGAACTGTTCGCGCAGATTGCCTTCTGTGGGGGCGTCATCCGGGCTGCGTTGCTGTAGCCTGCAATATAGCCCTCGCAGACGTAACAGATACGTTTTCACAGATTCCCTAGGCTTTTGATGACAATTATAAAACTGGGCCTGTAATGCAGGAATAGAAGTTTGTTCCCCATAGAGTGCATCTAAACAAGTAAATATTTTAGCAACTCTATCGAGCTCAGCCTCACCAACCTGTTGTTTGGCTTCCCCCCCTAAAGCTCCCAAAAAATGTTATATTTTCCTTGCTTCAGAAAATTCCTGAATACCTAAAAGTCCCTGGATATGTTCCTTCCAATCCCCATATTGTAGATTGCCATTAGTACCTGTATATTTGGGTACCCAGGGGGCACCAGCATATATCATCATTGCTAGGTTAAACAAGAATCCTTTAGGCCACTGTTCACTGCTCCCGAAAAAACCCAAATCCTACCCACAACACCAAATTTACCTCAGCGGCCGAGGTGAAAAAAATAATTTATGTTGCCGACAACGCCACCTAGGTAAAGGCTAAGAGCCCTAGGAACTCAACTAAAACAAAAGGCCAGGTTCTTTATATTTAGGGGAGAGCAGTGACATGTTGACCCAAAAGGAGACAAGGGCGGAAATACTAATAAAAAGTTATTTATTTTAATATAAATGCTAAAAATGTATCCTAAAACCTAAAATAGTCCATCCAAGTTGGCCACCACAGCAGAGTCCCGCACGTAGGTATTCCAGTGGCTGTGACGCTGGATTGACAGCCTGCTGCTGCTGCTACTACTACTACTGCCACTCCTGCTGCTGCTGCTGCTGCTGCCACAGCTCCAGCTCCAGCTCCAGCTCCAGCTCGACACTGCCGCGTGTTCTCTTTCTGTTCTTCCTCCTCCCTGTCTCCGTCAACCTGTTTTTAAAAGGGAACAGTCCCGCTCTTGGCAGTTCCCCATTGGTCCCTTTGCCCATTAGCGGCTGATTGTTCATGTCACTGGGGCCGATTGTCAATTAAGGACACAATGCCAATCAAAACTGCAAACATAAATCTATCTCCACACACAAAACATGCAAGCAAACATAAAACATATCAATAAAATAAACCAATAAACATACAATTGTCCACCCCGCGACAGATACACAGGTTCAAACAGACTTAACCCCCCGCAAACCATAATGTTCCCTCAGTGTGCATGACATAAACAAGGTGCCCTAGACAGTAAGAATCTTGGGAGATGACCTGAAACTGGGGCACTCTTTGCAGAAATGTTGCGTAATGGGACTGCCTCAGTATATCGTGTTGCGTAATCCACCAGAAAGCGATATACCTTTGCGCTACGGTGAAATAGTCCATACCGAAATGTTCGAATGGCACCCCCATTAATGGTAGCGGTCGCAATGGCGCTCTTGAAATGGCTGGCTGGTTTACCAGCTGACATTGCACTCAAAAAGCAGACAATCGATGCACATCCGCCCAGATCGGATCTGAATATCACCATGCACCCACTTACTCAGCCATGATGCCTCCACCAATGCTGGACATAATAGAACAATTAATATTTCCTATTCTTCGGTGGTTGTAGTGAAGTAAAATAAAATAAAAAATTGCAAATGTTTTTGCTAGTGAAAAAAATCTACTGATGAATTAGATTAAAACCCCCCAAAATATTTAATTGATACAAATAAATAGTCATGAGGATATAGGTAATGTATGTAGTTATTTATCATGTATGTGTTTATATACATGTATGTGTAGATGTAGGAGTTTGAATATTTGTGTGTGAATCTGAGTATGGGCAGATCAGTATATGTGGCTATATATTATTCATAATCATAAATCCAACCAATTGAAGCAGTGAAAAGAATGATGGGGATCTCCGTGCAGTCCACTGAGCCACTTTATCTATTTTTAATCGTTTGTCTCTTACATTTCATGATGACACAGGGGAGGCATACCATCCAAGGCTTAAATGTTTCTGAATGGTGGAAGGGACAGGAGGAGCTTGCTCATCAGCATTAAGACCTGAAATTCGTCTGTTTAGAGCAGAGCTGTTTTAGGCAGGCTAAAAGGGAGCCGTTAATAATGATCCTTGTGATATTTTGATCAAAGTATGTTTAAGACATTTTATTCAGACCACAAAGAAACACATTAACTTGTCCTTTAAATGGTAAAATATTGAATAACTCAAAAACATGCAATCGATAAAAGCCATGGAATGGCACATCCATAGGTTTCTTAAGCGCAAAATCAAATATACGAACAGCACGACATTCAGCCGCTTTCCCATGTTGTCCACATCACTACAAAAATGTACAACTCGAAAAAAAGCGACGGCTATGCACACAGTCTGTGAGACAGTCAATGCTCGGCTGCGGAATGTGGTGTTCACAATGTATGGCTCGAGAAGGTCTTAAAAAAGGAAATCATTTGAAGGAAATAAATGATTCCTTGTCGGCAGCATCGATAGAGCTTGTGTAGGAAGTTATGATGGATCTTGGTGTTCTCAAAGAACTGCCCTAATAAATGTTAATCCAACTAATATCACTTCTTCATCAATGGGATCATGGAGGAAGAGAGCTGCTTTTTCCGGGATAGTGGCAAGCTTATCCTGCTAACCCAAGTTAGCCTGGTCTGGAGCAGTTCAGGTTTATGGATGTGTTGCTATGGTGATTTTGCCAAACTTGCTTCATGGAACCGAAAAGCCTGATGTATGTAGTCTTTTCCTGAAAATGATCCGGCTAGCTCAGCCAGCCACGTAAGAGGAACTGGTCCCAGCTCTTCTGCACATAACAAAGCTGGTGAAGTAAACGCGACAATGAGCCACACGATGGTGACACCTATGTCGGATTGAAAGGGATCTGAGTTTGGTAAGGCTGGTAGAATTTGTCTTTCATTATCATAACTGTATTATTCTTGACATCTCAGAAAACATTTTTCTGCATCACGTTTTCGACACGAGTAGAAATGTTTTTGAAATACATACAAGCTATTTCAGTCCATAAATCAATTGAAATGAATGTAACCATCTTGAGGTCAACAGGTGCATTTAAAGAGGTTTAAGAAACAAATGAGGCAAAAAAAAGTGAATTTACAGCACTGGCTCTAAGTGGCCTTCATTGATGTCCTATATGGTCCCAGCTGAACTAAGCCACCTCCAAATTGCATCAAGATACCTTGAGACATTGCATCACCTTAAAAAGTCTTCCTAAAAAATGACTATGGGGAATATTTTAAACCATACTTGTGGAAAAAGTAAATATATAAATAAAATGTATATTGTGGTGATGTTTAGGCCAGCGGTGTCGGAAATACATATCTAATCTTATTTCAATGGGAGCTTTTTGACAACTCTGGTAAGAAATGTTGAAACCTTTGTAGTCTGAGCCCCATGCTGGTAGTTGTTTGATTCAGAGTGACTTTATTTTAACATTAAACAAAGCAGTATATTTGCTTTCATCGACTAGAAAAATATATATTTGTGCTGAGGATACTAGACTTAAAACACAACTGTTGTTTTTTTTACGGGCCGATTGGCTCAAAGGCGACACCTGATGGCGGATATCAGTCAGCACATTCACAAATATCAGCAGAGAAAAACCAATGGACCTGAATATATATCATCTACATTACTTTCATTTTTAAGAAAAAACTAAGAAATAAAAGGCTTTTTGATTTAAAAAATCCAAAAGTGCCAAGCAAAACAAATCGATTCTGGATTGTATGACCTGAAGTGTATGACCTTTTCATAACTCTTAGCTGCCAAGATGAAAATAAACAACAAAAACCCCCTCTATCCCAAAACAAGTTGTGAGAGCTGGAACATGCTGCAAAGTACTTGTCCTGTCTTCATGCGTGTTTTAGCTGTGCTAGGGGATACCTCAAGATTGCCTGCAGGAGGCGGGTCTAGAAGCCCTTTAGCAAACTGCTGATTAAATAAAAACATGTGTGACATACAATTTAGCCAATCAGCGTCCTTAAACAGACTCAGCCTGGTTGGTTTTGCGCCAAGCTTGCGGGTTCTTGCAAAGGCTGGTATCGACAGCTGGTTGAGGTTCTACAGGTGCACACATTTTATTGCTATTGAAGCAGACGAGACGACAGATATAGACAGTACAATTATCGTTCTTAGATCATTATTTGATGACCAATTATATATATATTTTAGCACTGAATTGCTTGTGAGGGGAAGAAAAATGCTTACTTTTCCTTTTCTTAAATATTTGACTGCAAGTTAGTTTTATCAGTTTCTGATACCTTTATTGTTTTGCATCAAATCAAACCTAGATGTATGCTGGAATTGATTCAATTGCTCTACCTAGCACATTTTACACCAGCCAACACTGCCTGATGGCAGCCCTTTGGGAAAGTTTTGGTTTTAAAGACTAGACATTGATATTCTAGTGACTTAAGACGATTATTACATAATATCTTATTAAATTATTTGAATGTTTTCTTAGCTGATCTGTGGATCAGTAGTGACCATAACTAACAAATTCCACCTCATTGCTGAGGTTTACGTGGGTGAGTTATGTGGTGAAGTGGATAAAAATGGGACAGCAGATTCATATAATTTAATTTATTCACGGACAGATTACCGCACACAACCAATACTGTTGCACAACAAAGAATTAGCATTTGCAGACAGAAGGGAATGTTTAATATAATCTTAGTCATTTTTTCACAACAGAACAACGTAAATATCCTAAGCATTTTTCCAGAGTGCTGACTGACCCCCGCAGTAGGAGTACCATATTTGACCCTTTGATACGCAGACATCTTTTTTAATAAAGAACTAATTTATTATGCGTAGGATATGTTCTTTTTTTAACATCAAGAGATAGACAATTACAACCACAAATACATAGCTACACAACAGTACATCTACAGCAGGGGAGGGTTAGTCTGTTCTCACTCGAGGAAGCAGGTCGGTAAGAACAGTTAAGGAAGGGGCGGTTTGGGATGGCTGACAGCATCTCATCTCCAAGCCCCTGGAGCTGCATGGATGGAGGGAGAGATGAAAGGAAGGAACCCATGGGAACAGAAGATGGTGGGTAACCAGGATGAATTGGAGGAGAACCAGGGCATCCTTCTGTGTGCCTCAGTGACGGGCGGCAGACTCCCTGGGATAAAATTCAGCTAGGGTGCTCTGAGGAATCCTCTTGAGCATCTCCTTGGGGAAGATTCGCAGCAGCTGCCAGCCGATGTCCAGGGTTTCATACACGGTCCTGTTGTCGTACGGGCCTGAGGGAGACGAGTGCTGGTTACAATCCAATCAGAAGGGGCAGATTGATGCACACGTGGCGTCTACACCACAAGTAAACAATGCTCGGAAAAATGGAGGAGGAGACTACAATTCGGAACTTTTATGGCACCTACATGATTCCTGATCTTATTTCTAGGAGGTAAATACTAATGTACATTTATGGCTTTACTTGAAACAGTAACAATAGCATCATGTTGCACAGTACAGATTGTGCCATCTGCAATTAAAAGTCAATTACCATGGATGATAATGGTTGCTAAATTGTGACAGCAATTAACTGAAAAGTGAACACGTTTTTTTTTAGAAAAGGTTGCCTAGACTGCATGAAAACTGAATCACAAACACACCCACACACAATTTCAAAGTGCCACATTTTTCATCCCTACATTCATTTGCTCACTAAACTTCACATCCTGCAGGGATCTAAATAACATTTGACTTTAGATCACAAGAACTCTTTCGCAGAGCCACAATTCCCACTTTCCTTGCTCATCACTATGAAGTAGTGTCTTACATTGCCCCATGCTGACATTTTAATTTTTGGCATTTAAACGACAGTTCCACTGCCCACTATGTTATAAAAGAACAATCTGTTCGAGGTCTGTATGTAATACAGTTGTTTGCCAAATAATTCTCTAAAACAGTGGTTCTCAACTGGTCTGGCTCCGGGACCCACCATCACCCCTTAATGACAAGCGACAAATCGAGGAACATTCTCAACTTCTCAAATTTATTCAAAATCAAGTTCATAAGCTGAATTTTATATTCAGGATGGTTAATTACCATCAGTTGAGAATCACTGCTCTAAAATCATGACACCTCTTTCTGAGTTTGTATCTCTATGTGGAAATGCAGTTATTGTAAGTCGCTTTGGAAAAAAGCGTCAGCTAAATGACATGTAATGTAATGAATGTATCCAATTACAGCTTCCTATGCATTTAATTGTTACCATTTTACAATCCATCGATTAAATTATTTTGAAAAAGTGAAAATGCCCGTTCTGTTTCATGTCCCAGGGCCAACGTCTCCTTTCACATGCAGTGCCTTGTCTGACCAACAAACAATTCATACATTTAATTATATAAAAAGACTGGTGATTCATTTTCTGTCAATTAGCTAACACTCAGAATGCCAGGTATACAGTTATAAAGGATGGCGAAATACCACCTCTGTAACTAATACAGAGATAAGACTGAACATGGGTGAATGGCTGCATCTGCTTACCCTGAGCAATGAAGTTCTTCTCAAACTTCTGTAGGAACTCAAGGTAGAGCAGATCGTCAGAGGTGAGGGCCTCTTCTCCCACCACGGCCTTCATCGCCTGGACGTCCTTACCAATGGCATAGCAGGCATACTGCAGACACATTCACAATGTTGACAGGTCATGAGATGTTCACTCCTCTTCATGCAGGAAAACGTTCTGTCCAGGTTACAGGACACATTCTTCGGTACGAGGAGGTACGATTGTTTACCAGCTGGTTCGAAACGTCAGCGTGGTCTTTCCTGGTCATCCCCTCACCAATGGCCGACTTCATCAGACGGGACAGTGAGGGTAACACATTGATAGGTGGGTAAATCTGAAATACAATCATGAGAATTGTTAATGGAAAAAGTGCAAATATTTCACTAAAACTCCAAAGTCCAGTTTTATTTCGGGACTTTGTCATGCATATGTGGACAGGTGAGAGAGTATTGAGTTCCACCTCATTCTTCATTCTCTCTGTCTAGCTATCTAATGGGGATAGACCTTTCCACTGCAGTGGGAAGACATGTCTCACAGGGAAGGTACGTCAGCTGAGCTTCCTCCTAAAGCTGCCTGAGATAAAAGGGATTCTCAATGTGTACAGTAGGTTGGATTGTGGAAGTGTAGCACTATTAGTGTGCAGTTTGCTTACTAGAAATGTAAAGGGGAGGAATTATTTATATTGGCTTTTTAAACATTTCCGACACCATAAAAATCAAGACGGGGTTAGTGTATTTCAGCTTTTTCTCAAAGTTACATCTCAATCAAAGCTGAACACACATATTTTCAGATGTGCTGACTGAACCGAAAATCCACTCAAATCCAATAAAAGACACTCCTGAATGAGAATGACCAAGGTTTGCCTACAGTAATCCGGTGATAGGTGTCAATACATCCTTGGGAGCTCTAAAAACCAAATTGACACATTTGGTACTGACACAATGGTGCCAATTTAGAAGGAAAAGCAGGCCTCCACTTGTAGCCTACAGCCTACTGGTGAATGCCATGGCGACCTTTTTATTTCTGTTTACATCCCCCGTGGCATTGAGGAACTATATGCCAAATAATACGATTTTAAGCAAAGAATGTTATTCAAGAAAAGTATTTTCTTACAGGTGAACCTAACGGAATACACAGAATTGTGATATTTAGTTATCTGATCATATAAGCAAATGCAAATAAAAATGGCCGGAGTAACAGTTTTATGCCCCAAGTTGGATGAAATGTATTTAAAAAAGGGATGAAGATTGGTGGATACCTGTCTGTTGTGCAGCTGTCTGTCAACGTAGACCTGACCCTCTGTGATGTATCCAGTCAGATCAGGAATTGGATGGGTGATGTCTGTTGGAGGCACAAATATGTAATTAATCACAGAAATAATTGTGCTATATATTCTGTTGATATAAGGCCTCAGTTGAGATTACATTTAGAGTAAAAAACATTTATAGTTGAGACTCAATGCAAATCACTTGCTCATATATATATATATATATATATATATATATATATATATATATATATATATAGAGCCCAAAATTGTAAAGAGCTTCACTCTAAACCGAGAGCTCTCGGGAATACCAGCAGTGTTTAGTAAAAGCAATCACCTGCCTCTGATGCTGTAATGGGGGCACTCCTATTCAACTAGATAGAAGTAGGCTCTTCATAAGCGTTGCTATGGTAACTGCAACTGCATCAAAATGTCTCCTCAGTCCATTTGGAGATGCCTACTTCAGTAATCCAAACAATGACTTTCCAAGATGTTTAGGAAAGAGCTTTTTATCAGCAGGAGCAAAGATGCAGCATATTAGTGACCATCGTACCATCATTGGGCATCGTGAGAATGGGGATCTGGGTGATTGAGCCATTTCTACCCTCCACTCGGCCGGCACGTTCGTAGATGGTTGCCAGATCAGTATACATGTATCCAGGAAAGCCTCTACGACCGGGCACTTCCTCTCGGGCCGCAGAGACCTACGGGTGAGGAGAGGGAAGTCAGTGGGAGTGCGACATGAGAGCTGTGATAAGCATAATTGAAGAAAACTAATTTGTTAACATGCCTTTACAATTCATTAAGTTTGAAAACATTTAATCGCTACATCAATTAAATGGATTACTTTCACAAGAGGCAAACAGCTCGTCATTCAAAAATGACCGAAAGCAAATCCGTGTTCCCAAAGTAAAGAGAATTGAGAGCAAGTGGGAAAAAAACGCTTCCCCTTCATCCTCGGATTGATGGGCAGGCTAAACACTTACAAACTGTATATTAAAAGCAGAACTCAACCTTCGCACGCGTGAATGGGAGCAGGAGTTAAATGGTAATTTCTCCCCTTTGTAGGGGCTGAAATACCCATCAAGTCCCAGCAGACTATTGGTGCCAAGGTTATGGACAAATACAGAAGGAATAACCTATGGAGAGGGACCTTTAAAAAACCGGCATTGTGCTGCAAGCGTATTGAGACAGCAAACAGGGCTGCATAAAAGAATTAGCACAGAAACTTTAGAGCGATTTAAAAGAGGGCCAACTCCTCACCGGACAAGAATAAAGTAAAGGTGTGATCGAAGGACACAAGATCCTCCCTTTCAGCAGAAGGCACAATACATACGAGAGTGTTAACGCTAAAGAGGATTTACATTGGTGTGCTAGCCCGCGGCCTGGTGCTTTGTCTTCAGAGAGGATTCCGTACGTACTAGATCCTTCTGTCAATAAGACTTAGTGTACAATTGCCACCTGTCTAGCATACTAAGAAAACCAAAAGGTTATACAGACTTACGTAATCAGAAATATACCAACAAAAAACACTCTAATTTATTCTTATTACATCCCACATGCAGCATCCTGCAAGAGAATACTTACAAGCACTTCAAATGTTCACTAACCAGCTGAACAACGCTCCTAACACAAGATCATTTTCTCGAATTTGAGTAACATTTTCAAAATGCTGGACAGTCCTTTCAGAAGTGGTAAAAGTGAATGGCAGTCACCAGAGTATCAAGGAACAGCTCAGACAATATGACAGAGCGTTAAATAAACAATATTCTGGTTGGTGGGGGTACCTCTCTCAGGGCCTCGGCATAGGAGCTCATGTCAGTCAAGATGACCAGAACGTGCTTCTCACACTGGTAGGCCAGGTACTCTGCTGACGTCAGCGCCAGGCGGGGGGTGATTATACGCTCAATGCTAATTGTTCATTAAAAAAAAAGAAACAATTATTCTATTGTACATATTTAACTCAAAGATGCTCCTACATTTTACAAAAAGAGTAAACATGGAACACCATTGAGAGTCAATAACCAAATGATAACCATACACGCTGGTTTCGGTTGCTTTCTCTTGTGAATCTTACGTGGGGTCATTGGCCAGGTTGAGGAAAAGGCAGACGTTGTCCATGGAGCCATTCTCCTCAAAATCTGATTTGAAGAAGCGGGCAGTTTCCATGTTGACCTAAAGTGAATGATGTGGGGAAAACTGGGTCACTCCTCTGCAACCATTTAAAAATAAAATAAGCCCCATTTAGACTGCAAATATTAAACATAACAGACATAACAGACTTCACCTCAAAATACCCATTGCTGGAAAGACATTTGGACTGTGGGCAAAAAGAAGGTTTTTGTGTTTGAACTTGGTGGGGTTGTTTTACTAATAAACTGATGCATTGCAGTAACTGTGAACCCAATGACCTTCAGATTGTCCTTTAAAGAAATTAATATTCAATTGTTGACGTGTATACATCCCTATTAACATTGCTTCTCTCCGCCTAGAGTGGCCACAATGGAAAGTGAATTTTTCAAGAAGTGGAAGAGGGGATTAGTGTTTAGCAAGTGTGTGTGTGTGTGTGTGTGTGTGTGTCACAGGCCAACCTGTCACAATCAGATGAACAGCTGAGGAGGAGGAGGAGGAGAGAACTTGATAGTGCAAGTCTGAGCACATTAAAGGGCCTGTTGAATTAGTAACCGGTCTACATGAACAGGGATATGCTCAGAGGGGCAGAAGTAACAAGAGGGACTTAAAGGTTAAATCACCTAGTGAAAAAAAGAAAGACAGCAGGGCGGGAGAGAGGGGACGAGGTGTCACGTCGGGGTTACAAGGGGATTAGAGTCACAGATGCTGGGGGCTGCAGTGTGGCTGCTTACCCCCATAGCCGCAAAGACAATGGCAAAGTTCTCAGAACTGTAGTCCATCACATCCTTGGACTTCTGGACCAGGCCGGCCTGGCGACAGATCTGGGCAGCAATCTGGGAGAGAGAGAGACTTTTAGAAACACCACCAACCACAAATAAGTATTTACTGATGCCACTGAATCTGTGTGATACTTGATGAATCCATGGAAGGAAAGAGGAATTTCACGCCTATCAAACACTGTCACAGCCCTGGTGTTGATCCGGCCTGACCTCTCCCTGTCCCCCGAGTTCAGGCACCTGGCCTATAGAGACCGCCACATGAATGCCCTCCGTGACATGTGCGCCCTGAAACAATGAGCCAAGTTTTATAGCAGGCCGATGGCACGACAAGCGGCTCATCATTAGGCGGACATGGCTCTGCGTGGATATTTGCCCGCTTTTGCGGTGGGACCCTTTTGATCATTCGGGCTTCACGGATGCATTTATGCGCATGTAACAATCTGTGGTTAAAAAGAGCGACGCTATGACCGAATTTCACTTGTTGAGCTTTAGAGTCCGACTGATTTTACCACTAGGGTGTTGGTTCACCACAGCAGCTTAAGCTAAACGCTCTGCATGGTCAGGGTCCACACCGGGCCTCACACTGAACATGATGAGAGCTCAGAGACTGACCCAGACTTTGTTTCTCCCGGAATCATTTGGAAATGGTATATTTTAGGCTTTTTAACAGTAAAATCTTTATTTAAAAAAACATGGCCTGAGTTTTTTTGTGAATAGAGAGAACAACACAGGAATTTCAGATAAAGCTTCCCCAGTAATCAAAATCCATCAAGTTTATAATTTCAAGGTCTGTGTATTTGAGGCACCCACCCTATGAACAGGCTGCTTTTTCTGTTGAGGAACTCGCTTTCTTGTGATATTCAATTTGGTAACCATGACTACAGCACTACCCAATTAGTTTCAGTCACATGTTTGACTTTATCTCAACAGCCCAATACTACAGGAGATATTTCAGTATGAAACACACTTGTAATTAAGTGGGACAACTGAGTCATGCACTTCTATTGTGGAAAGGAAGCAGAAGTAAAACGGTTGTCATGGGACACAGAGGAAAATAGCTGACACACATGAATGACACATGTCATCAATGTTAAACATTTCCATTGGAAGGCTGCTACAGAAACCAGAACCTTAGATGTTGTAGTACGATGGGGGCCAGAGGCTTCAGTTATCAAGCTCCTCTTTTGTGGAACCAGCTTCCACTTTCAGTCTGGGGGGCAGACTCGGTCAGCTCATTTAAGATAAAGCTTAAAACGTTCCTCTTTGATATTGCTTATAGTTAGGGCTGGCTCAGGTTAGCCTGGACCAGCCCTTAGTTAAGCTGCTCTAGGCTTAGACTGCCGGGGGACTTCTTAGGACACACCGAGCCCCTCTCACTCTCTCCTTCCACAATCATCCATGTTTTATTAATGTACATCACTAATTTAGCTTCTTTCTGGGAGTTCTTTGTGCTTTCTCGCCTAGCAGGTCTCCGTGGATCATAGTTCCGTGCGGACCCCGGTTCTGACTTCTGACTCCTGGCTCTGCTGACACCTGCTGCTGCCATCATCATTACTTTAAATATGATTCATATTACTGTCATCATAAACCAACATCTTTCTGCTCTCCCTCCCCACAGAAGCCTCTGTGGATGGTGGTTCTATCTGATGGTGGTTGTCCCTGCAGTGGTCCTGCCGTACACTTGTTCTGCTACTTGCAATTACTCGTATCATTTCTGTTAGAGAAATTGAATGTATTGTACATCTTTTACATTGTTGATTCTGTACACATGACATCCATTGCAGTCTGTCCATCCCGGGAGAGGGATCCCTCCTCTGACGTTCTCCCTAAGGTTTCTTCCCTTTTTTCCCCATTGAAGGGTTTTTTCATATTTTGGGGAGTTTTTCCTGTGCCGATGTGAGGGTTTCAGGACAGAGGATGTTGCATGTGTACAGACTGCAAAGCCCTCTGAGGAAAATTTGTAATTTTGGGCTATACAAAATAAAATGAATTGAATTGAATGTTGGCACATCAAGAGCAAAACATTTGGTAAAGATTTAATTTACATTAATGGAAGTGTTTGCATTGAGATGAGATTTACTTTCATTCAGAAAGGATTAACAGGATGTTGGGAATCAGCAATGAGAGGAATCCTGCTTGTAGCGTGTAAAATGAACTGGTTTGGAGGTCTCACCTCATTGTGGGGCAGCCCAGCAGCAGAGAAAATGGGGATCTTCTGTCCTCTGGCAATGCTGTTCATGCCATCGATGGCAGAGATGCCAGTCTGGATCATCTCCTCGGGGTAGATACGACACTGAGGGTTGATGGGCTGACCTGAAACCCATTGAAAAAACTATCAGACAAATCACTGGAATCCTGTTAGTTATTAAGGAATTGGAGTCAATGGCCCAACTCACTAACGTAATGTGTCACTATTATTACGATATAATTATCCTAGAAAACAACAGGTCACTGAGGTCATACCCATGATGTCCAGGTAGTCCTCAGCCAGAACAGTGGGCCCACGGTCAATAGGTTTACCCGAGCCATTGAACACACGCCCTGAAAGAGGAAGATTTTATTCTGTGAAACATTTGGTTTGTTTCAAAGATAATCAGTGGAAAACACAGGTAAAATGAAATTCATTAGATGATGCTTGCAACCACATATGCTCTATTCTGTTTTGCAAGAGTGGCTCTCGTTGAATCTACAAGTAACAAGTGATTATAAACTCATGGACGTGATCAATGATACTAGAAAAAACAAAAGCTTTTGAAATACAGTTAACCTTGTGCTTTGCTAAGATGAAACATTCAAGAACATTTAGACAAAAACAGGCTGTTTTTCTTTAACCACTAACTACACGGTAGATTTTCAAAGTAAGTAAAATGAGCATATTCAAGTGAAATGCAGCACGACAACTTAAATAGCGTTCAACATGCTTTTAAATTGTGATCTTTGTATAACAAATATAGAAGGATACCTGCGAACAAACCTTAACTGTGGACTAATCCACATAGTTATATGTGTAGTTATATGTAAATATGTTATATGTAATAGTTATATGTAAACTCCATATTTAAGTAAACCACAAGTTATTGTGGTTTACTTAAATATGGAGTTTGAAATTCCGGTTGTCATACCAAGCATGTCCTCTGACACTGGGGTACGCAAGATATCACCAGTGAACTCGCACGCCGTCTTCTTGGCATCGATGCCGGATGTCCCCTCAAACACCTGAACAAACAGACATAACATGCCATTAAGATTACAAGTTGCACTGTCATGGCTGTGATGGCACAATTTTAGCATGTCATTTGAGCCAGATTAAAGATATTTCTCAGCAGGTAGAAACACTAAACTCCTGCTGAAGCTAGCAGTAAAATAACCAAAGCCACTGGTGTATATTTCATGGCAAGCCAATTCCAATAATTTAATTATACTCCTGGGACAGACACATTTCACAGCATCCAAGGCTCAGCACTAACTCTGCTGCTAGACTGGTTACCAGTTGTGGTCCTCCCCCGTGGTTCTGTAGGATGTGCCACACGGAACCAACCCCCCCACGAGGAGCGTTCAGGCTGCTTCTGGTAAGTGGCCAAAACGTGAAATTACAATTTCAGGGTCCGTCACATGATGCCGTGGGGGCCCACAGACGTCAAGTGGGAAGCTGATGTCTGTGAACATTTGAGTGCCCCTTATTCAAAACATTAGGTCTTAAAGAGTTAAATAGTGGAGCCAGAGTTATATTTGGTCATATGAATGAGACAGATGAAGTCACACTTCATTTACTTTACTGTCTCCAAAGGAGGTGCCTGTGTGCCGCCACGTCAAGCGCCGTCTGCTTCAAGTTCTGACTGACAGAAATACTCAAACATATCTAATGCAAGAAAAAGGTATTTTGGGGTGCACCTTCTGCCGTCTGCTGTCCTCTTAACGTTCATATTAAAAAAGCGGTTGGAAGCTGGACGCCTCTGCGTTCGATCGCCTGCATACGAATGCGCCCCCCGCTCAGCGGATGTTTTGTCCGGATGGCTTTGCTAAGTACTTCATCGCGACTTAGTTGAGGACAAATTGAAGCGGTTGAGGAGGTGTAGCAGCCTCACCTGGACAACTGCCTTGCTTCCGATCACCTCCAGGACCTGTCCACTCCTCTTGGTGCCATCAGGCAGGGTCAGGTGGACAATCTCAGCGTATCTGGGGAACTGGTTCAAAGAAATTCAGCAGAGGTTCACTATAGCGGCCTGAAAACTAACTTAATACAAGGGTAGACCTATGTCATAATAAACTAGTGGTCATTATCTTTGACTACTGAAATTCACTTTACATTTCATAATTCTCAAAATGGATTTTCACAGTAAGAAAACAGCAATAATAGTAGGAGAACTCATTGATGAATTTAACAGACCCACCTTCACATTATCCAGGATCACCAGGGGCCCATTTACACCAGACACAGTGGAGTAGGCTGAAACACAGAAGCGTTCCATAGTTCATTAATGTGTTTGTTTCAACAGGCTGATAGACAGATCATAGGCAATAAGGACAACATGGCTGCTACGTTGGGCTACTGAAAGCCACAAATACATCAGAACAAATGGACATCACTAAATCCAACACTTTTTACACAAGCTGACCTTTCACAGCTTTCATGGACTTCCGGGCCCAAATGTCATGGGGAAGGCAAATGTCAGGGAGAAATGCATGGGACTCACTTGTATAGTGCATACAATTACGCAAGCATGTGGTTACTTCTGCGCCTCAAAATAATAGAACACTGGTTGAAGGGCCATCATTGATGAAGGTTACTGGAAATTGACTGCGTCCTTCCTAAATCACAATAAATGCAGGATAGTGTTGTGAAAGAACACCAGAACTTCAGGGACATATATAACAAATATAGGGTAAAAAAAAAAAAAAAAACAGTTCCCTCAACTTTCTTTTACCATCAACGTAATGAAGCAGCATTCTCTTTCTCCATTACTTCTGAGAGCTCCCTCATTTCTTTAGGTCATTTCTTGACAAATACCATTGTGTGATTGTCATTCCCATTTAATATACGCCCCTTTGGCTGCAGTGTGTGGGGATATGGCTCAATCAGGCTGCCACATCTGGACACTCTCCATTCGCCCCCTCAGCATGGGTCAGCTGACTCAGGGTCAGGTGTGAACACCTCTTTCAGTCCAGCTACAAGTTGTCCATTGGATGAAGATGGAGGCTTTGACTTGACCTCTCAGAACTCTGCATGTCTTGAACAGTCTCTGTGGAGCTCTGCTGGATGCTCGAGCTTGTAATAACTAAAAAATCTTCTCCGTACTCGTAGTTCACTTGCAGACAGTTAGATGACCCTCCAGAATTTGGTGATATCTTTCTGCATTTACGTTGCCCTCTGCCTCTCCAGGCCTACTGCACAGAGCGTGTATGTATGTGTGTGTGTGTGTGTGTGTGCGTGGTGATGTGAGGTGTTGTAGTACAGTGTCTCCCATTTGAGCCACTGAAGCATTACCTCCTTCAGAGTGGTCCTAGGTGTGTTGGTGGTCTCCCTCAACAGTCTTCTTGCCGGTCACTCGGTGTGTAAGGAAGGTTCTAGGCTGATTTATACTGCCATATTCCTACCGTGTCTTAATGATGGCTTGGAGTGTTCTTTTGTTTCATTATTAGCAGGACTATTAAAAAATCAGAGTGGACCTCCCAGTAACAGGTGTTTTTATTCTACAATCTCTTGACACACATTGAATGCCTTTTATAGGCACTGTATGTATTCATCATCAGTGTTGCCAGTAATCGGATTACTTACTTATGTAACTTTGTTACCTTTAAAATCGAGTAATCTGTAAAGTCACTAAATTAGATTACAAGTCACTTTATTAGTGATACATTCAGCAGCAGCCGAGAACACCCGCTGCCTCAACATAAAAAAAGACAACTGGTTATGCAAACACTCACTTTATCTAGTCCTGTTTGTGTGGCTGCGTGGTGGGTCTGTGCTAAAAACGTGACTTTATTGTGTCATAGACTGCGTCTACGGCTTCACTCCCAGAGACGCAAGAAATCAAATATATATTTGACTTAATGACAAAATAGAAACGCACAGTGACTTGAACAAGTAACTTTAAACTGATTACTGGTTTGGACATACTAACGCGTTCATGAGTGCCTCCAAGTGATCTTTGGAGTAGCACTTTTACTGTTAGACTGAAATAGATAATTGGAGTGACGACGGACCTTCAGAAGGGACCGAAACAAACACAGGAGCAAGGGGTCTGAACCTAAAAGGATCATTTCTCTGAATAAAGTAGTAACACTTTCTGCTGTAGTCAGAGTAGGTGACCAACTATACGAGTTTTAAAGGATACATGCTTAAAAACAGTCAGTTAAATGGCAAAATAATGCTGTTGAACTTTTGCCAAAAAATTATTAAAAAAAGAAAAATTGGAACGGCCCACCTTAAGTGAGTCTGGGCCACAGTGAACTGAAGACTGAGAGGAGTTGCCCTTTTTGCACATAGGCTGGTGATAAATGATGCATTCAACCCATCTGTGGATCAGGTTATCCGTGCAGCTGGGCCAATATCAAAGACGGGAGGAAATTAGAGCAGGCTGGTAGAAACATAAAGCACAAAAGCTTAGCGGGGTGCATCCACTAATAAGGCAGGGGCCAAAAGAATAACCTGTCAATGTGCTACAGTATTGCAGCTATTTCCCGCACACATCTGCATGCCACATTAGCCAGACAGGCAGTATGCGTGTGTGGAGTGGGAGGTGTTGGTGGGAGAGTGGGGCAGAGACTATTGAGGGAGCAAGAGAAAAGATGGCTCAAGTGTTCTTATAGAAACCAAGGGCATCACAAATATATATATAAAAGAATAATACAAATAAAAAATGTCCTCTCCAAAATAAAGTAATTTAAATATTATTGTGTAATATGGATATAATGCCTCAAAAAGCTGATATGTATTTATCCTTTTTTAGTCCTAAAATCTCATTGTACGGTGCCTTGCATTCATTTTGTATTTCATACATACAAAAGTCCAAGGGGAGAATAATTACGGAAGGCATTGTGTAGTGCGTAGTCAAATATACCAGTACAAATGAGCTCATCACAGATATTTCACACCGAATATCAGGTTACGGGCTCAGAAATCCAGTATTGGTATAGTTTACATTCCTCAGAGCAGCAGAACTACAAAATACCAAGATCATTTTTCTAAAACATCATCAATATTGCAACACAAAAAGAAACACAACAGGGTTACATGTGTATAGCCCAGAATGATTGTGAAACAATGGCCCATCTCTCTGAACCATGGAGCAGGACAGATGGAAGCCTCCAATTCCTTAACATTCTTACAATGAGTAAAGCATACTTGTCCCAATTAATAATGAAAGTCTTCCGCAGTGAAAAACATTGTCAATGATTGACATCTTCCTAAGTAAAGCTGTAGACAGCTTCCAAACGCAAACATAAGATGAAAAGTCCTTTTATGGAAAATCCATCTCTTTTACAACATTGGGTTGTTTGTTTGTCTATGGCCATCGCCTTTTCACCTCACAAATTGCTGATTTTTGTGTTGGCAGCAATACTACACATCTCAAAAGAGCTGCATTGGGCTAGTAACTGAAGACAGATGATACAATGGATGCAGGGATAATCAGGCATAATTATACAAGAATCTCAATCGAATCAAATCCATCAATCTACTGCATAATTAATTTAAAAAGGAGGTAAACGTCATTTTAAAACATCTACAAAAAATACGACAACAAAGCAACACAAATACTACCAGTGTATATTATTTTTATTATTTGTAAACCCCAAAGGACATTAACGTGCTATGGTCATATCATTTGACAACCTTAACAGAAGAACTATACAGAAAATGTAAAAAATATCATTTAGGGTTTTCTATTTGGTGAAAGAATCGATTTTGGGGATGAATTGATGGTTATTTTTTGTTTTTTTTTGGGGGGGGGGGGGGGGGTGGCTGAGTGCAGACCAGTTAGTTGTTCCCAAACCAAAGTATTTTAGAAGACCCTAGATCAAATAATGATATTGGGCCAAATTTCCTCTAATTGTTGAACTCTATACCAACGTTTGCCATCTGCAGGATGAAGTGACAAATTGCTACTTTTTTTCTGGCTGGTTTTTAAGGTTGATTCTTTTTAGCAAATGTCTATGCCATTTGGTGGCATGAAGTCTGAAATGTGTACACTAATCGAATGGGTATTTTCTGAGGGATTAAAGGGGTAACAATAGACGTATATAAAAGGGCATCATTATATGAAAGAAAAAAAAATCACGGTAGCCTATGGGGTATAACTGTGATGCTTAAAAAAAATAGTGGTTTGCTTTCTCATTTCACAAGATAACGATTGCTCAATGGGCTATATGCCCATTAGGTGTGAAGTAGCAACATTTCCCATTAGGTTTGGAAAACTTTCTCCACCCCTCTTTTGCTACTTCAGCTCAAGTGCAGCAGTCCCCTGGCTTGGCATGCAACAGCAGTGTGGGTCACCCTGCAGCCTGTTCAGCTGCCAGAGCCCTTTGTGTACAAAGATGTTAATTGGTCCTAATCCGCCACTAGAAGCTGTTTTGGTAGCCTGACCTCGCACCCTAAAGGACACCTTGGTGTGAAATACTAAAGAGCCCATTCAAGTGCCAGAGAAAAGAGGCACAGAGCATTCCAACACAATTCAATTTCCCAGCTAAAGGAGGGCGTGAGCTTGAGGGGAGGTTGGGGGGGCTGGGATGGAGCTGGGGTGCATCATCATTCGGACAATAAATGAGCGCTACAAAGCAGTTGCTGCTGTGATGTGCACCTTCACAATCACGTCGTAGGCTCTACTTCAAGGGATTCCCACCAGCCCTTTGGACATGGGAGTGCTAATTGCCTCAAACCTACAACCAGCTCCGATCATGCACACGCCCACCGCTTCGTCATGGTCACTTTTACATTTCAAATTTGATGATTAGATGGAGGCACAAAGCTGCACTTGCCCAAAATGACACGTGAGAGTCAAGCACAGAGCCATAAACATCTGCTGATCATTTTAACACTTCCTGGAGCTGGTCAAACACAAAGCAAGATCACCATTAACCACTGAAGGTGTTGGGATTTTCTTACAACCATAATACAACATTCAATGTACATTGATAGATTTGTTGGCTATTGCAATCATCCAATTTAATCACCGTATACGTTGTGGTTGTAGACAAAAGTAAGCCAAATGCAAGACAAAATATCACCATTTATTTTTGCTTGTTTGATGTCGAATTTTAGTTTTTGTAAGGCTTTACGCCTGTCTCAAAGGTGCTCAAGAAATAAAGTTTGATCATCACTTTTCGGTGAAGGATGGTCCCATAATAGAGGTGATAAGAAAGGAAGCATTGAGGCACAGGTCCTTAGTGAGAATTCTAACTCTATTACAACACCTCCTTCCTTCTATTTGACAACAGCCTGTGCTTTAGACACAGACCTTTAACCCTGTTGGTACGCAGGTACGCCACAAAGAGGACTGCCTACATCACTGCACTGATTGGGAGAAAATGTAATCAGTCCCAAACCAGGAAATTTGCAAACAGTGTTGGGCTCTTGTCTGCAAGGCCGTTTTGCTGGTGGGTAGTATAGTAGAAGAACAAAAGGGGTCTGTCTATGCAGAAAGACAGCTGGTTAACACAACAGCTGCATCACAAAAGGTGCTGGGGTGCTATGGTTACAATAGCTACAAGGATGGGCTTTGACAGAGCAACAGTTTACAGCCAGTCGCTGTGGTTGAGGCGCAGTCTGGCACAATAGGTCACCTGCCAACTTCCAAAAGCTTTATACTTTTTGCTAATTACAATGTAATAGACAATGTTTTGTTACACAAAAGTAAGGCTTTAAAACAACAACCAATAATAGATTTATAAAAAATATCCTAAATTACAACTCCATGTCCTCTGGTATTATCAAAGTCTAGCTCCAGTTTTACAAAGAGGCCTAAACCAAAATCTTTAGGATCATTCAGGAGCCTGAATAATACTGGTGGGAATCTTAAGAGGTACAACCTAAATACTTTTAGATACTTATCTCAACATTTTCTCTGCATTACGTCTATTAGGGCCTGCCTGGGACAGGCTACCTGCATTTCAGCACCTTGGAAATAAAACTATTATTTTTCCATCTCTATCCCACTATGTCGAGACATGCCATCATCCCCTGGCATGGCTTAAGGAACATTGTACAGCATTGTGTCAATTGTGAGCACATAAAACAACTTAGAAAGCATCACTGGACTCACTGCACTCAATCATCACTGCTGCAACGGAATGACCTGAATGATACATGGGGATTTTTTTCCCCCAGACAATAGGCACTTCTCTAAATGACCCACCCGTTGTTGAGATGAAAAATGTCAGGAAATGAATGACGAACGGTCAGAAAAAGAAGTGTGTTGTTCATGTGGATTGGTTTCTGCTCATTCAATAGACAGACACGGTGTCAAATCCTTAGCCTACATTTCAATGTTCCTTCATGAAAAGAAACGCCCACGGAGTGTCTTCTGCTGACAAGCTAGCTGCTAAAGCCTAATTAGAATGTGGATTATAAAAACGTTACAAAAATAACATGGATTTTACAGAAATTACTTTCATTCTGACAGATGAGACATTTGTTTATCATGACTACATTATTACCATTAATTAAATCTTCACAAAGAAGTATAGCGCCTTGCTCTGTCTTTTCATAGCACTAAATGACAGAATGCACTACTAAAACAAAGAGCAGCCATTTCGTGGGCTAATAGCTTTTGTCGCATTTGACATGAGAGAGACAAAGGCCTCTAAAAAGAAAAGACTTGGTCTGATGAGAAATCTCTTTATTTGTTTATTTTCCTGCTCCATCCCACAGCAGCTCGTCAACGGCTGCCTCTCACAAAGCTCTGTCAAGTCAATAAGCCAGTGAAGGACTAGCCCTACACGGTGATCTTTTGGGATGTCTGAAAGGTCCAAACTTGACTCTGGGTTTGTGCACTACACATGGAGGTCATGTCTGCTGTAACCAGGGACATGGCTAATTATGAGGCCATCTGTAGCGGTCAGGTCTTCATTCTATTTCATAGCTGCCAGCACTTTGGTTTTCCCTGTATTTCAAGGCAGTCACCAATTCAACGACTGATTCACTATAAATATTTAATTCTCCCCAATTGCCATTTAGTCTATGAAACCCATTTATATGGCGAAAGTGGGACACCAGATGTATATCAACCCAGAAACAGTTAAGTCTTAAGTTTTATAAAATACTATTTTTGGTCCTAACGCCCGGTGTTAGGCTAAAGGCAGCTGACTCAGCAGAGGGGGAATTGGGTCCACCTCCATGTTATGCGTCATGAGGAGTATCATTCTCCAAGTCTCATGACTTCAAGTGAGGCCTGTGTAGTAACAATTCCTAATATCTTCAACGGGCTGACATACAAAACAATATGAGCTATTATTGCACAATTCCATCACTACTCTAAATATCTCACCTGACCTCGGTATGTTAAAACCACGTTATTTGAACACTTTTATTTACAATATGTATTTGTACATCGATACACTCTGGCACAAAATAGGATTCCCATAGCATACAAAATGAGGTAAATTAAGTAATAACTTAAGTGGGAACAGGACACACAAAATAAGTTCCAAAGTTACAACACTACTGAACAAAAAGAGTATCGAAACCTAGACTGGATTTAAACTGCATCTGGACTGACGTAGCTTCTCAACCCTCCTGCTGAGGACTCCATGCTGGCTCGACAAAATGGCACTCATAATCTGCTTTTGTGGAAATTACGTGCAGGGTTCATACACATTTTGACCAGCGGATATCCATGACTTTAAACTTAATTTCCATGACCAAAAGGTTTGTGAAAACTCTGTATACGTAAAAAAAGTGAGAAAATATTTAAACTAACAATGAGAATTCCAAAAAGGTATACAAAGTGTTTCCCCTACATTCAATTAGGGCCCCAAGAAGGTATGTGTTCTATGTTTACAATTATCCACTATGGAAGAGTATCATTAGGCGTTTTCCTGATACCATTGCTAGCAGTGGCCCTCTGATGGGGTTCCTGTAGTAGCTTCGCTAGCAGTGGCCCTCTGATGGGGTTCCTGTAGTAGCTTCGCTAGCAGTCGCCCTCTGTAGGGCTTCCTGTAGTAGCTTCGCTAGCAGTGGCCCTCTGATGGGGTTCCTGTAGTAGCTTCGCTAGCAGTGGCCCTCTGATGGGGTTCCTGTAGTAGCTTCGCTAGCAGTGGCCCTCTGATGGGGTTCCTGTAGTAGCTTCGCTAGCAGTCGCCCTCTGTAGGGCTTCCTGTAGTAGCTTCGCTAGCAGTGGCCCTCTGATGGGGTTCCTGTAGTAGCTTCGCTAGCAGTGGCCCTCTGATGGGGTTCCTGTAGTAGCTTCGCTAGCAGTGGCCCTCTGATGGGGTTCCTGTAGTAGCTTCGCTAGCAGTGGCCCTCTGATGGGGTTCCTGTAGTAGCTTCGCTAGCAGTCGCCCTCTGTAGGGCTTCCTGTAGTAGCTTCGCTAGCAGTGGCCCTCTGATGGGGTTCCTGTAGTAGCTTCGCTAGCAGTCGCCCTCTGTAGGGGTTCCTGTAGTAGCTTCGCTAGCAGTGGCCCTCTGTAGGGGTTCCTGTAGTAGCTTCGCTAGCAGTCGCCCTATTATAGTTAAAATAGTTAATAAAATAACTATTTTATTTTTCTACTATAGTATGTTAGCGTCCTGCTCATATTTTAAGCTTCTCTCTTCAAGACCATATGAATTATTTGAAACGTATCCCTAAATGAACCACGTGAAAATATAAATATAACAAATTGTCCAAAATGTGTGATTTTATTTTTTTCCATGACTTTTCCAGGACGGAAAACTAGTATTTTAAAATTCCATGACTTTTCCAGGTTTTTCATGACCGTAAGAAGCCTGTACATGGTTTTGCGCTTAAATCGATAAATCTAACCCTGCAGACCTAAAACAGTGAATGCCACTCTTATATAAAAAGCAGCATAAGGGAGAAAGGACCAAAAGCTCTAGCCATATTGTTAATGCAGCACCTATAGTATTTGAGGAGCACGTCGTCAAGTTTTCAAACAGTAACTTGAGGTAATCTTTGGTTATGAATTGCCACCTGAACATCAAAATGGACTGCTTCCATTTGGTAATGGGTTTGATGAGCGGAAAAGGCAAGCAAATCAGCAAATAAGGAGGATTTTAGAAGAAGGATGATTAGATGTTTTAGGGACAAGTGTTTTATCCAATGTTGCATGCGTTATGCTTACCTTTCCGGCAGACTGAGCTCCATTAAGTAATTTCCTTCTAGTTTTCTAAGAGGCTTTCAGCCCATGGTTGCCTCTTTGGCACATACACCAAGGAGGGGGGGGAACATCACCTTGTTGGATTCAAGGCACTGGCTGTATTTAACAGTATAATCAAAGTCCAAAGAGCAGACTGACAAATAACACCAACTGATGGAAATAATGCAATCAGCATGGCCAAAAAATAGATTTTCACCTTCTATTCACAGAATATGTTGAATCCCCCCCCCCATATATACACAGACACAGAACTACAGTAAGTGCGCAATTAAAAGGTCTCACCAGCGTCGGAAATACACAAGGGCTAAGGGCCCACAAGATTGCCCACAAGAAATACAATTCTGCCCCCGAAATAACGAGGAAAGGGGCGAAAAATGCCCCCATAATTTCCTTTAACAATAATTATAAATTAGTTAACTACAAAAACATTGTAGCCGTAATAACCCGGTCCAGTTGCCATTGAATGTTTTGATTCTCGCCTTGACTGATAATGCGCGAGCGTGAGGAATCAAGTCCTTACAAAAAAAATTAAAAAGCAGCACTTCTTGATCAGACCTGTGAGTGACGGAGAGCAAATCCAGCCTCCATCACTATCTCTGATTCAAAAGAAAAAAGTCGACGCACCCATCGACATCGAAAAATGGAAGATTAGCTTTGGGTGGAGGAAGACCAGGGCACTCGAGGCACTTGAACTTGCTGACAACGAACTGCCAACGTTGTTGTCAAACAGCACCGCGAATTATTCAGCTGACTTTATCAAGGGGAGCGAAAACATCAAGAAATACGTGTCCCTTCACCACCAGACGACCGACGCAACATACCGTCACCTACAGTGAGTGTTTAAGTGTTCATTATCTTGAAATGATTTAACTATCTGGGTCAGGAGCCCACACGTTAGTTAGCTAACATTAGCCAGCTCTGATCAACCATTAAATCCTCGATTTGGGTAAAATACAATTAGTTGAGACTGTAGTTAAATGTTCAAGGTTTAAATGTTCTTGTTTTCACAGAAGCATGGATTAATCAGCTCCACAACAGAGAGCCAACTGTGGAAGCTGTGAATCGGATGCAAAGACAGCGTTCTGCAGAATGGTCAAACTGTTTGACATTGCTTCACATATTGCTTAACACGAAAATCAAATAAAAATGAAAGAGTCTGATTTACATTTTCTGTTAATTTCGGTTCAAAGAAAATCTAACAATTCTGCAGACTACTGCCTAATAGTCTCATTGCTGTCATTTGATGACAAATTCATATACAAAAAGTCCAAATAAGTATATTCATTATTTTTAACAAAGGATAATTGTTATTTAACAAGTTTTAAAAAATGGCATCAAATTGGGGTTTAAGGAATTGGGACATTTCAGGCACTCAAAAGGTTATTGGAATAATTGATCAGTTTCCTTTAAGTAGCATCCCTAAAAAACAAATAATTGCAATAAAACAATGCATTGGCTGGACTTCAAACCCTTTAACCCCCATGATCAAATAAAAAAACTCAATAAATATTTGATCAAAAAAGATTTTTAAGCGTTACAGTTACAAACTTAACACGGACACCTTATGGATTGAAATGGCCACTTAAAAAACAGAGCACTTACGCTATACATGGCAAGTACCCCAACTTTTATGGCAAAAAACTACTATTTATCATCAGTATATACACCTTTCAAGCAAGAGCGCTGGTCTTATCCACACCACTACCCGACTCATGTCACATGATCTCTCATGTGACATGAATCACATGAGAGATCATCCCAGCGGTTTGTTCAGCGACACCCCAAGGCTAGCAACATGTCGAAGAAATCACTTTGCTACAGCGCCACACAATACTACCACAGCAATATGGGGCGCTCTAAAGACTCAGATCAACAGCACATAGAATAGAACCACGACACGGTGTCGTGGTCACTCGTGTGACTGTCGATCCGTCGACACTCTGCAATGTTGGCCAACGCTAATCCATTGCACCGGTGACACTCAGTTAGCTAACTTGGCTAACGGTAACGTTAGCCTGTAACAAGTCATCTAAATAGTGGCAATGGGACATTTATCCCTAAGCGAACATACAACGTGTAGCTAGAGTATGCTTCATATAACTTAGGATTCAAGTTAAAGTTAAGTGTAACACGAACTAAAATGATTAACGATGATTCTTCTGGACTAGCTACTATAGCTACCATGCTAGCTTAGTTCTTCGGCAGATGTAGCATTTAAGCTGGTTTTATTAACACAGTTTATTGTACGGATCTGTTACCATAGGCCGCATCCCATTTCAAGCGTGAAAGCCGCCATCACTAGCTTGTTTATCGTGATTAATATTTTTTTCCATCATAGCCCGTATGATTCATTCACGGTACCTAGGTATACCACTCGTATTTAAAGTCAAAGATCTGGTTTTTCTTTAATGCATATCCCGAAACTTACTAACGTTACGGAGCATTCCTATTCTGGATACAATCGAATCAAATGTGTTTAACTGAAGCGTAAGAAGAATCGTTTCTAGTTCTATGAGTATCTAACAGATCAGAATCCTGTTTCCTTGTCATTGAATGCAGCTCAACAACCTTGTTAGCTACATCTGCAGCTACTTCCAGTCCGATAGCGTCACGTACTTAGTCTCGGTTGAGAGATGTAATTCCTGGTCACAGCCTGGGTGTGCGTCCTCGCAGCTCCTGCTAAGCCGTTGATGTCCATCGCCCTGTTTGCCACCAATGTTGCCATCGTCAGATGAAGAATAGGAAACCACTGAAGCTAATGTTGGTCGATGTGCTTTACTAGCTGGTTCCAAATAACGCAGATGACAGAAGAGAGCTGGTCATGTGACACGAAGGAACCGGATGTTTGTGGAGAGCGGATGAAGACGATTGAGCAACAATATGGATGAGTAACGTTAGAGCCACAGGGCTGTTTTTTCTTTCTTTCTGTTTTTAGAGAAATTAGAGAAGTCATATAGGTTTATCTGTATTCTGTATTTTCTTGCTTTTTTAATTTGTGAGCTTTTGTATCACAGGCACAAGCAGTATCACAGCTTGTATGTTTTTGTTATTATCTATGCTGAATGAAAAACTCCTTCAAGTCCAAAGCATATGGAACTCAAGCTCTTGATAACGGTAACTTGATTTAATATACAGCAATGAAGGTTTCCAAAAATGTTTTAGTTATAATAGCTGTGGTGACAAATTCCAAACCTGAATTAATTCAATATGCAGTTTCACTGACAGTGACAAAGATAGATGAAGCTGAACCTTTTGGAGATATTTAATGTGGAGGCATTTTATTTTTAAGGACAAACATTTGAACAGTAGTCTCCTACGTTTTTGTTGATCTTATGTAAGTTAAACAACGAGGCAAACATTTTCATAACATTTTCATTTATCATAACAGCTAAAGACAACAAAGCGTTGGGCATACTTTCCACCTGCCACGTCCTCATACAGTGTTCTATGAAAGTCAATTTGTTGATCCAAGCAAAAACAAAACTAATTTGTTGTTCAATATAATAGATGTTTATTTCTGATTATTTAAAAGAGGAATTCTGCCCTTCTGTCCTTCTTATTGGCAAACCTCTCAATGTCCTTCTTATTATAGTCAGGAATGTCCCTGACAAGATAACCCACGAGCTTGGGGCAACACCAATGTTGCCCCAGGTTGAGTCTATTTAAGAACACTGATTGGCTAAATTGTATGTCACACAGTTCTTTATTTAATCAGCAATTGGCTAAATTTCTTCTTAGGTTCTTTCTGAGGGAAATCCTGAGTTTTCCCCTAGCGCAGTGAGAACGCCCATGAACACAGGTTTTGCGTGACAGGCAGGGGAACGTGCAGGAAAAGCATATGTTTTGTGGAGATATCATATTATACAAATACTGGGTGAATTCCATGTAAAAAAAACATACATCTCGACATTTTTTATGAATTAATATTTCTTTTTTTAGGCTTGAAGAGGGGCGCTCCAAGTGGCGCGACGCCTCATTGCCCTCTATTGGAAACCGCCACTGGTAGTAGCTGGACTTAAGTGTGGAACACCTGGTACGCTTTCGTAGTCCACTGGCTCACAAAAGCGGTAATGGACGTTGACGTCCACAGAGCAGCATGAAAACAGCAAGTAAAAATGAAAGCAATTACTAGGTCATGACAAAATATACTTAGAAAATGGAAACAGGAAATGAGTGCTGGGCTGCATATTCTAAACAAAAGCACCAGCTAAAGTACTTTTGGAGATTTTTTGTTGAGAATTTAAAATTTGTTGGATATGCTTAGTCAATTGCAGCTGGCAGTAGATGTGTGTGTGCTTTCTCAGTGTGTCTCCCTCAGTATGTTTCTCTATCTTTCTCACATACAAACATAGACACTCCTTCACCAACACAATGTATTGGTCAATGAACGGTTGACTGACAGGTAAAATTACATGATTGCACACATTAACCCCTTAGGATGTCTTAGTTTGCTGGGGGGTTTTAAGTGCCGATGCGTTCTCATTTGACGCAGCATGTTCTGCACAATAGCTTGTAAGCGGCTGTTGAAGATGATTTCGAACCATGCCCCTTGCTCAACCAACACACTGGCATCCCATACAAAAAGACACAGCTCTTTTTATCATGGTGGAAAAGCACTACAGACTGAAGTGGTAAGCACCGCCATGGTTAGGCTGACGGCAACCCCTAGAGAGCTCATTCAAACATTTCAGGCCGTATGCAAAAAATAGCAAATTAATGCAAGTGAAGGGCTTCCGCCTACAGGAGCAGTGCCCTCCTTTTCTGATGAGTTCAAAATGATATGGTTTCCCCCAAACACCTCAGATTAACCCAACTAGGCAAATATGAATTATAATATTAGTGCATTTATTATTTATGTCTGCTGCTGCTGTTGTTAAAGGATTCTTCACTTGGCTATGTAAACAATAAAATTATAAATAAAGGCCGGTACGGTACACTTATAAACAACATTCATACTGAGGGATTCCACAGCCTTCAATATATATGTCTAGATTTGTGTAGCAAAGCTGAGGGGGTGATTTGGCATGTTGGAAGGGTGTGTACATTAGACCTTCATGCATCAGACTGGCGGTCACTTACTGTGCATGGAAGCATGATCTGCAATGTCAACACATCACATCAAAGCAAACACATAAGACAGGGCCTTACACCCGGGCTGAGCTACAGGAAATGACTAGCACAGATACCCCGACAGGTAGAAGTGAGGCCCTAGGGGACTCTGAGATGTGCTGACCAAGGTACCAACCGAAGATTCTGATAGGGTCTTGGTGGTGTTATTGAGGACAGCCGTTTTCACAGCCGGTTGCTTTCAAAAAATACTTTGAGCTTCAGTAACCACGCAAATATGTATCTTAGCATAGTCCATGAAGAGAAATCAGTCGTCTGACTGTATTTCTTTCTTCGTCCACATACACAAGGTTTGCCTTTACGTTCTTTATCTCAGGATCATCTGACAAAATCCCTTTGTATCATTCAGGGCTTCTAGGCGACTCCTCTGTTGGTCCTTGGAGAAAGGCTGGACCAGAGATCCATGCATCATTTTTCATGTATCCACGCTTTGTCCTCTTGATCCACAATCTGCTATATTTGTGGCAGTGTTCACATATCTCCATTGCTCAATTGTTGAGTTCTTCAGAATAGCAAAGATCAGATAAGCCACAAACGTACTGGTGGTTTCATTTTGAAGATATCCAACCACAGCGGTGCTATCAGTCCAAAATACAAAGTTGACTAACTCCAACTGTAGCTCTTTTCTCAGCAGCTTGTCTACTTTCACAGCGACTGTTGCTGCTGTCAGTTCCATTCATGGTATGGTAGGTTGCTTTAGAGTCGCCACTCTGGCCTTCATAAATTATAAATGTGCAATGAACCTGCTTTCCCTCATTTCGCAACAGTAAGTAGCTAGCTGTGCCATAAGCGTCTTCACTTGCATCCGCAAAGTGGTGTAACTGTGCATAAGTAGGACTTCCAAGGTTCTGGTATCTTGATGCAGAAGACAAGGAGACCTTTACCTCTCTGGTAAAAGGACAGTCTTTGATGATAATTTTAAACTAGAATGTATCCGACTTCACACACCAGTGTGCACCGAGGGCTCTCTCAATAGGAAGTTTGTCTTGTTCGAGATCCAAGTTCTTTACGTTGTTTGCCAGCTCACAACCTGGTATTGAGTTAAGGACTTTACGGCTGTTGCTGAGCCATTTTGTGAGGCGGAAACCTCCCTTCGGGGATGGCTCTCACTGACGTGTAGTGTCTTCAACCTCGTGGTCAATGTGCATTGCACTTGTTGTGAATGCTTTCTTGCTTCTCCAATCTGGTATCTTGGCCTCTGCATGCACCCTTGGAGCTGGTTTAATTGATTGACTGTCCCTTACATCCCCGAATATTGGATGCATAGCAATTTTTGCTTGTCTACGGATGAAACCATTAAGGTCTTTAAAGTTGACTTTTCTGTTCTGCTGTTTCTGAATGTCGCAAGCAATTTGCCTCCATCTCTCTCTCGGCTTGTAAGGCAGCTTGGTGACCACGGGTTTCATATTGGCAGAACAATTAATTTCTTCCAGGTGGCTAATGTCCGTCATGGCTTTGCAGCATCCAGTAAGGGAAGTGAGGAGGCGTTTAAGGAATCCCCATCCTCTGGTTTGATGGGAGCCCAATTTAAGGCCTTGTCTATGTAGGCCACAGCAAGTTTATGCTCATTTAGATGGCAGCTACTGTTTACTATGAAGCACAATTTTTACACTCACTCAATCTGTATTACCTAACTTATCATATTCCCATTTGCCTTTTGTAAATTATGTTTATAGTTCCTTCTTATGATCTACCTACATTTAAATGCACTAATCAACCTGTATAATGTGTACATATTACTTCAATCTGCATATCCCGTATTTATATACTACAGTTCGCAAACTTATACCTGTAAACTGTGCAGGCTGCTGGTGGTGGTGTAATGGTGTGGGGGATGTTTTCTTGGCACACTTCAGGCCCCTTAGTGCCAATTGGGCATCGTTTAAATGCCACGGCCTACCTGAGCATTGTTTCTGACCATGTCCATCCCTTTATGGCCACCATGTACCATCCTCTGATGGCTACTTCCAGCAGGATAATGCACCATGTCACAAAGCTTGAATCATTTCAAATTAGTTTCTTGAACATTACAATGAGTTCACTGTACTAAAATGGTCCCCACAGTCACCAGATCTCCACCCAATAGAGCGTCTTTGGGATGTGGTGGAACAGGAGCTTCGTGCCCTGGATGTGCATCCCACAAATCCCCATTAATTGCAAGATGCTATCCTATCAATATGGGCCAACATTTCTAAAGAATGCTTTCAGCACCTTGTTGAATCAATGTTACGTAGAATTAAGGCACTTCTGAAGGCAAAAGGGGGTCAAACACAGTATTAGTATGGTGTTTCTAATAATCCTTTAAGTGAGTGTATTTGTACCTACTACTATTGCACTTCTGGTTGGATGCTAAACTGCATTTCGTTGCTCTGTACTTGTACATGTGTAATGACAATAAAGTTGAATCTAATCTAATCTCATTTCTAAACTTTTCTTTGAGAAGCTGCTTGGCCGTGTATCCTTTCGCGGGCTCCATGTGGAGACAGCTTCTAACGGTCTCTCGTGGCTGACCACTAGTATACCACTGCAAATAGTAGAGGCGATCCTTGTTGTTATCAGTGCGTCTCCTTTAAGTCTCCTTTAAAGGTGGGAATGTCCATTGGTGGCTGAGTCGATCCTTTATGCTGCTTCCTCATTAGTTCTGAGATGTTAGCTTGCTGCTGCATAACGCTACATAATGTCTCCACAACATTGCTAGTGATGTCAGCATTCATAACTGCCTAGCTGTGGGTTATGGAAATGAACTGGCCCTGTCTTCACATGACTGTGACCCTCATGCCTTTCCTTTGGTGCTAACGTTTCTTTTACATCCTTTATTCCTTGTGTTGACTCTATTGTTGACCTGTGACCTGGTTGTGACGACCCAGAGGACTTTCTGATTGGCTAAAAAGGTGCAGGAAGTGTCCGACATGGACATGATAAAACATGGATCGACTCACGTATGGCCGGGTTGTGGTCTGACATTTGGCAAACGATTGCATCTACAAGGGGCCAAGTTTGGAGAGTTCCTTCCAATTTCCAAAATCGGTATAAACAGAGTCACTCGTCTTTGTTCCTTCTCACCTAGCATTAGCAGTTTTATAAATCTACCTGCTGGCTGCATGTTTTTGTAGTTGTTCGCAGCTAGTTTGAAAAATATCTGCTGGCATTTAAGAGTTCTCAACTACCTGGGGCATAGTTCTTTCGTCCATTAATCCGTTTTGAAGAGATTGTGTGGGTGATTTGAAGCAGCCATATGAGCAGCATTGCTAAAGTAGGTGACGGTTGGCATATTCCAGTTTTGAGAAACAAACCAGCGAATTTCTGCAGCAGTCAAACATATTTTAGACACCTAAAATAAATGATATCAGTTTATGTATATATGCGGAAGCTGACCATCTATCTTAGGTTATTTAATGACTATGTACTGTATAATTACTAGCACTGGGCAACAACTAAAATGTGTAATTCCAGTTATTTCCGCAAAAAATATCCGTCAGGTAATTATTTCTTTAAGTGCTATTAAGGTTGGTTATTTTTGTTAGGTTTGGCAAAGAAATGCAGTTGGTAATCCCATTAACTAGGGTGAAAACATACAGTAAAACATTCGTACTTTGCTGAAGTCTCTGATGAGCCTCTATTAGTTTGATACATTACTAAAATGAGTGGCACCACTCACTTTCTCTCCACCATAAAGTAAACGTATGACCTGTGGTGGCGCCCTCATGTAATTGATTGAAAATTGGGGAGAACTTTGATTTGCCACAGCTAATTTCTCTATAAATATCCAGTTAATAATCTAGCTCGAGCTGCTTGGATTCACTAATTGATATCATTCAAAAGTTTACCAAGCAAAAACCTGATACAGTGATCATCACAAGGACATTTATTTATTATCTGTACGTAAACCTGCACAAACAACACTACCTAACAAATCATGGAACAGCTAATATAAAGTTAATATAATAATAATTTGAAAGGCCTGAGCCAGGCCTAACACAAAAATAGCTTACATTTACTAAAAAGTAATAGAAAACAAATGTAATTAATTAATAATATGGAGTAATAAAATATTAAATCAAATGTATATGAAATTGAAATAAATTGCAAATGAAAACGTAGCCTTATAATCTTTGAATTCACTCAATATTTTGGCATCAAATCTTCACATGACAACACATGACGGTGAGAGGATTCTTAAATTGTATCACACGTTTGGCTTTAAGTCAGAATTAGAGTCAGTGAGATGACGGACTTCTTCTGCATCTGTAGCCCATTTTCCTTACTTTTAAAATTCCACCTGCTTTCCCTCTAGCGTTGGACCTTTTGTTTTCCTGAAAGGGCCGTGGCTTACCTCCGTTGCTTGTCTCCGTAAAGACTACTTTCCGCTATCCACCATGGAAATAAGTAACGTTATTTCTGCTCTTTATTTGTTGTGTGAATTACACAAGCGCCGGAAACGCAATTGCCATCATTTTCGGGGTCATGACCGCACACAACTTGAATTTCACCGACTCCTCCAGGAAGTGCGTCTGGATGGATGCGGCTTCCAGCTCTACTTCAGGCTGACCAGCAGCCGGTTTGATGACCTGTTGTGTTGGCTCGGTGCCAGCGTCTCTCGGTTAGACAACAACTAACTTACAAGCGTTCAGTCTCAGCTGCCTGTGTGTCTCTGGTGAGCGGCTGTTTCATAAAGTGTCTTCACGCTGTGACAGCAGGACAGCGGTGATGACGAGCGGAGCATCTTAACGCTGATTGGCTTTGCCAAGACCAGGTCGGGCAAATTTCTCTCCCAAAGATAAAATATTAACGTGCCCTGTGTGGCCCACGGCTACAAATTGAAAGTGTTTTACGGCCTTCTAGTTGGCGCTCGTTGTAAACATGATTTAAGACATTTGTTTGTAAGAAAAGCTTTATACATACATTTTACTCACCCACTTTTCACTGATTGCTTTTCTTACTTTTAAAAGGTTTTTAAGCATTGCTGTTAAGTTCTTAAACGGAAAATCTGACTTGACACTTAAAATTGCAATGGGTTAATGAAACAAGACCTCAAACTAAAATAATGAGCTCAAAGAGGCTTAAACGCACCATAGAACTAGGGAGGATTGCAGTCACTTTTTGTTCCTCATTTTACATTAAATAGTTAATTCATTGTGAATATGAAGAGAATGCTATAGAAGCGTTCCTTGAGAACATCATTAAATTAGTAATCATTCAACAGAATAGAGCTGAACTGATAAATTACATTACTCCATTTGGTCTACCGTGCATAGTTTTACTGTAAATAACTTATTTCACTTTATTCATTAAGATTTTCAGCTCCTTCCTGGCAGTCATTGATGATATTTTAAAAAGAAAGTGAATATATTTTGGCATTCCAAACTGTAACCTCAGTCCCAGTTCCAATATAACACTGTAGCAAAGGTCCTGCAGATGTAATTATACATTGTAGTATTTCACACATTTGGAAATTACAGTTTTTTCGTGGCTGTGTGCTAAGTGTTTCACAGAATACACAAGTGGAACTCTTACTTTGGAGAGATTTCCACTCCAATCACTCTTTGATTACTTAATGGGATTAATTATTCTTTGAAGCAGAGTGACTAATCTGAGCAGGTTTTTAACAACCTGCAGCTCTGCAGCAATGTGGAGTTGCTGGATCAGTTTACTAGAAGCGGGTTGCTTCTTCAGAAAAATGGATCTGCGGCCTAATAGTCCGCAGATCCACTGTCTGGCACAAAAAGGACAAGGCCCAAACCAGAAAGATGGGATGTAAAACCTGAGCTTAGAGACCCGACCATGTGTGTAAAAATGTGTTGGTGGTCTGCAGCTTTAGCAGCCCTGCCTGTGCATGCATACACGCACAGTCCCGCCAAACCCCCCACTTACAAAAACCTCGCCGACCTTCCTTCTAATTGGACTTGGGGTGAAGGGAGAGAATGGGAAGGGGGTGCACAGGGGGTCGGAGGCGTAAATGTGACCTTTCTTTTTCCTCCATGGAGATTCTCAAGACACAGTGGGGAGGATTGGTTTCTTTGGGTTTGCTCACAAAAGAAGCTCCGTTTTCCCTGTTGCTGGACAGTTTCTGTGTTTCTGCTGTGATTACTCTGCCCGAAAAATGCACATGAGGAGCATGGAAGTTCAATGTTGACCGTGTAAACTGTGATTTAGTTTAGTCTTCATCAGAAAATACAAGATGGTTGAACGCTGAGGAGAAGCTATTAAGTTGACCATGAGTTTTGATTTAACAATGATTTGTCTTGCATTTAAATAAATGCAACCATCAAATAATTACACATTTAGATTAAATAGTTTGTTTCCATAACAGTGAATTTTTCACAAAAATTTCTGTAAAAACTGCTGTTTCATAAATGCAGTAAGTTAAAATTACATTTATTTTCATTGACCCAAGACCAATAAACACTTATCCTAGACTAATGTTTTTAGGGTAATATTTACTCTAGATAAAAAAGGATTAAATGACCTCTTTTCACCCTAAAAACATCATCATGTCATGAATGGAGTCATATATGTTTTCATAATGAAAGTGGCAGTCACCATAATGTGGAACCCATAGCTGACACAAATAATCAATGAATTAATTGGTTGCTAAAAAACAAATAATTGGAAACTAACTTAATAATTAATTTAATATTTAGGATTTTTTTAAATAAAACATTTTTAAGCGAAAACTCATCCAACTCAAGGATTTGCATCCTGGTTTTAGACCTTTGTCCATCGTACATACATGTATATACATTTGAAGATATTGCCATGACAATTGGGACAAATTGGTTTGGGTCTTTTCACAGTTTTCTGAAATGTTATTGACTGCACGGTAATGGAACCCTAACCCTAGCTGCAGTCCTAATGAAATCATTGAAAAATTGAACACCTGGGGCTCTTAGAATTGTTCATTGAAACCTCCCGTTACAACTTTTAATACTTGTAGCCAAAAGTTCTATTATCACAAATATTCAAGAAACAAAACTGTGAGGGACATACACCGCAGGCAGTGGACTGTGAGGTATGAATGTCATGAATTTATCATAACTCACAGCAACATGTAAGAAAGAAAAAAACACACATGTCTTTGTCTGTAGCCATACATAATATATATGCACATTTGTACCACACATTTCACAAATTTCAAGATATTTCACAACGACAGCACCAGAGCTTTTGATTGATATCTCAACCCACTAATACATTCATTCATTATTTTAGAGATAAACAAATAATCTATTAGATACAGAAGTGAATAATTTACAATAAAATAACAATTTTAATTTTATACTACAATTATTTCATCCCGCCTCCATGTGCATTCGTCTTTTATCAAGTCTGTGGATATTCACGCAGGAAGGAAAGGTCATTGTATTGTCTTAATGGTGGGAAAACCTTGTAGTATTCAACAAAGCAAGCACCTTACTAATGCTGAAAAGCTTTTCTTCAGAGCTCCCCCTTTCTCTTTCCATTGCTTAGCTCCTGCGCCGAATAGAAATTCTACACCAAATACTCTGAGAACTCACAGTGGTATTAAAATCACAGACAAAAAAGGACTCAGGTACTGCATCTTGAAGACGAAAATGCAACAAAGTGAAAACGTTTGTTGTCAAATGTTTAAGTAGAGAAAACAACACTGAACATTAACAACAATTGCACTGTATGACAACACCTTCTCTGGATTATGTTTTGTTTTGGTCCAAACTGAACACAAACAGATACACAACAAAACTTTTTGCAGCCTAATTTTCACGAGGCATCGTAAGTAGCATTCCTTTGTCAAACGCTTTGGGCTCGATGATAACAACGGCCTTGCGATGACCTTCCAACACATGCCCTTTATTTTTTTTCCTCCCCCATTTCTGTATTGAGACATTGGCCTTTCCTGTTCATTTATATTGTTGCATTTTAAATGTTTGTTTTTTCATTTGCTGAATTGATCTTACAAAATGCTGCTAAGATATTTGACAGCTAGCTTCCTTTCTCTACATCTACCTGCAATAGTAAGCCAAATTCGCAAAGGTACCATCACTTTACATTGTCTGTCGCTTATCCCTCACTCCTTGCTATACATTATGTACCACTTCTCTTACAGCGGCAGACCTTTTGTGGCGAGATGCAGGCATATTCTCTGGGCCCCTGTGTGGTGTATATGGTAATATGGGATTCAAGAAGGAAATGTGTTTGAACAGAACCTTGAAAGATCCCTCATAAATCTCATCATGTGTCTGTAACAAAATATGAACATTTATGCAAAATCTTTGTTAGCTGAGTATGTGTAGGTCTTAGTTTTCTGTGAGAACTGGAATACATGAACTGCTACAGAACATGACACAGACGAACGAAAGAGAATGAGCAGAGATAATAGAAGGCAGTACAAAGACCAGAATGTGTCCAGACGAAACAGGAATCCATTTATGTGAAAACAAAGCATCATTCCACAATTTTCTTGTCCATGGGTTCTTTACCATTGGTCCGCGTGTAAGGCTCAAAAGCAGAGGAGCTCAGGTATCGAGCGGAAAGTTCCTGCAGGTTGCCGGCCAGAGAGCCAGCCATGGACAGGGGGTTGGAGGAAATGCGTGTGGCGACACCGCTGAGTAAGGAGGGCATGGGGAAGCTGAAGAGCCCATGAGCCCCCTGTGAACTCTGCAGACCTGCCACTGTCCCTGAGCTGGTGGCGGCAGGTAGTGGAGGGCTGCCCCCCGCCGTGCTGGTGCTGCCGCCGCTGCTGCTGCTGCTGCCACTGCTGCTGCCACTGCTGCTGTTGCTGGACATGGTCATGGACGGGGGGCGCAGACTGGAGCCCAGTGTGCCGCTGCCACAGTGGGGCAGGAGCCCCGGCAGGCCTGGAGGAGTCAGCAGCCGTCCCTGCTCCAGTAGTCTGAGGACACTGCAGGTGGCGGCTGTTTCTGAAACCACTGAACGCAGCTCAGAGTCCTTCCCCTGGTCCTTCTTCTGCTTAGTGCGCCGGTTTTGGAACCAGACCTTCACCTGCAGAGGAATACAGAGAAATAACATTTAGAGACACATCCTGAATGTAATGTGTTACATATAGGCTATATAATTGGGCTATACTATAATTAAGTAATAGTGTTGATCATGTATTATTATATATATACACCATGTGAATCTAAATATATGTTCTATTACTTTGAGGAACATATTTCTAATGTTGGAGTTAAAATGGCAGTAATTCATATTTTTTGATAGGTAACTGTTGCGTAAAACACGATGCGTAACCTTTGTTGCCTGTTATGCAACATCTCTCGCCCCATTCATAGTCACCCATCCAATACAAATGACAGAAATAAGGCCAGTGATCATACTATATGTGGTAATCTCAATAGTCAGTTCATGTTTCATTTTGTCTTTAGAATCAACGTAGAAAATAATGAAATTGCTTTAATGTTTATAGATAGATGTTTTGTGTTGTTGGTATGGTGTTATATCATTATGCTCAAAGTATTAGCTGAAAATGACAGAAAATCAATCATCGATCATTTTGACAATTAAGCAGAAAAAATAATCCTCGCTTGTCGTCAAATGTGAACATTTGAGTATTTTATTGGTTTTGGGTTATTGTAAATGGAATTTTTATTAGACCAAGCAATCAATTGGAAATCTTGTTGCATCCTTAATGTTGTTTGTTTACAGTGGTTGTCCCAAGTTACACAGGCATTTTGATTCTCAGACATTCAAAATTCTAAATGGCAATAGTGAATGGCGCGTACCTCCTTCAATCAACGCCGTGGAATTTGCTAACCGTGAACACCTAGGAATACATACATATTCTGAAATTCAATAAAAATCTCAAAAAAGGCCGAAATAGTTACGTTTTGGAAAATCATAACATAAGTTCACCTTCTCAATTCACCAACGTTTCACACTGCTTCTAGATTTTATTGGAAGTAGTTTAAATTCAGAAGTTAACAAAGTATGAAGAGAAATACAATTTTCCTGTACCAAAGGTTTAGAAATGAAGGGAGTCCTGCTGATGATTTAATAATCAGGTTCAGTCACACATCTGATCCATTTAGAGATTCTAGCACATCCATTGTTCATTTTCAATGAATCTGCATTAAACAATTACCAAGTTTTCCATGATTTTTACCAGTAGGTCTACTGTTCACAACTGACGGCTTTTGAGTTAAATGAGCAGCAATTCACCATCTCAATCTGAGTGCTCCTCCCATCACATCTATGCTTTAACTCTTTCCCAGGCGTTAACAACCATTGCACATGGAGAAGCCCTGAGGCTACATCCCATAGTTTGTGTTTTCCACGTAAAGACTGCTCAAAAGGAAAATCTTGTTCATTTCGGAGGTTACATTCTATGCAAAAACAAACAGGCGGCTGCTGCGAGCTGTATCAAAGATGAGCTGTACACACAACCTGTCATTCCTTAATGTAACTTGCCCCAAATACCAGGTAGGAAAATGTTCATTTCACCATGTTGTCATTAAAAGGCATTTTAGCATTCACTGCCTTTGTCCTGCTAAGTACGGAGTAAGGATGATTGTCTTTATGCCCTTTATGTGAGTGAAATCACATCAGACACTTTATTGACTTGTATTAATTATTTTTTTGTAAGAAAAGCAGCAATTGTGCAGTGTTGTTCAATTAAAAACAAACATGAAAATATTTGAACAGTTAAAATGTAATAAACCAAAGCAAATAAAAAAGTAAAATGGCTTTCACGAAGAGCACGGTTAGTTTGTTGGACGTCAACAAACATATTGAAATAGTTATTATGGCATTATGGCATTTTGTGAGAAAAGCTTGACCTCTCGTAGCCCTCCACCCAAGGTCAGGCTCCTTGTGCCGCATGAAAGCCCAAACACATTACCACCAAACACCAAGATAGCCCGTTAGCCACCTAGCACATTTATACATATAGAAACCAGATAAACGACACTGGATGTTAAAACACAACTAAGCGTAGAACAGTCCGGATGATACATGGTGATTGGTTGACTGGTGTCAAGCGCAGGGTGCAAATGCTGATTCTCCGCAGTGCATGACCTGCTGCTGACCCACAGTTCCCTGCTTTTTCTAATGGCAGCTTTCATTTCAGCAGCTTCAGGTAATATTGGCAAAACACTCCATAAGCTCAGTTGACATTACATTAAATTTATTAAGAAGGCCAATGTACTCACTTAAAATGAATGCAGAGCCTACCAGAAATGTTTCTGCAGGAAATTCTTAAAGATACAATCCGAGATCCAAATGTAAAACAAAGGTGGCCCGATCGCCTACATTCAAAACCCTGCGAGAGCTGCATCTGACTATACCTTGCGTTTAATGGAAGAAAGATTGCATCTTTATAATAATCTACTTGCTTTGTTAGACTCAATTATATATTTGCTGAGGTTTACAAGTAAATCAAATATTTTTTTGTTGTTGCAATTTCACCTTCCTCTGTAACAATGCAAATGGCCCTAAAAGATCGTAACATGATTTTCTTAATCCTTAATTAATAGAAAAGCTGAAGACGAGAAATCACATTAAATTTACAGTATACGCTATTTCAGCTAGAGCAAAAGCACCCTGTACGTCTTTACGGATTAGAATGCATTTTTTAACTTAGTATGATGCAGGAACATTGTGCAGATACCTGAGTTTCAGACAGATTGAGTTGACGGGCCAGTTCTGTCCTTTCCCTCCCAACCACATACTGGCACCTCTGGAACTCCATCTCTAACCGGTAGAGCTGCTCTGCAGTGAAAGAGGTGCGGGTTCGCTTGGGTCGGTCCAAATCCAAACCCTTTGGCAGGATAATCTCTCGGATAGAGCCTTTAGCATCTGCAACGATTGAATTAACTTTGAGATAAGGACATTGAAGCGAAAAACATTTACAGCAGATATTAGATGACTCCAGACATTTTTTGTATTGTTTATTACACAAAACATTAATATTATTGTTATTCCTATTATCAATAAAATTGTTATCATAACACAGTACAGTGGAGGACATAAGTATGATACCGGGTCAAATTCAAATTGTATGTTTATCAGTTTTAACAAATGATAAGATGTATTACATTTGGCATTGGGCTTTAAATAAGTAATAAGGGAAGTAAATGTAGCATAATGTTATTAAAAGAGGAGATATCTTGAAAAGTTACATTTGTAGAATTACAACATGTTTACAAATGCGTGCGTGTAAAAGATTTCAAAAGATGTACTGCAATATGAATAACAGAATTATTTTGATTAGCCCACGATACCACAATGGGTTCAACAATTATTTTAAATGTGCAGATATTAATTGTTTTGAATTATAAACATTTAAATCGACAAAAACGGACTACAATTTCATATAATGCTAAAGAAGTTTTCTTACAATGATGCAGTAAATTAATTTGTATTGTAAAAAACAGATGTCCAACAGAATAATTCAATGGAGACCGTTTCTCTTTATTTCTGGTGTGGGGCTGCTTTTTTCAAACTCTTTTCTGTGTTTTTTTATTTTATTTATAATCTAAAAATGTATCAGCCTGAAAGTTAAATTTAAACGAACCCAGGGGATTAAAAGTCAATTTTTCATTTTGATAACTAACATTAAACATATTTTGAATGATACAGAATTTGGTATTGTTTAACTATTGAAAAGATAAAGCATATGCCCGTCATAGTGTTTACAAAAAGTCCAAATCATTAACGGTCATGACAAATATCACAACCAGAATTCTAAATACATATCTTTGACAACGCTGGGCTCCGTTTCAGGACAAATTATTAAGTCATCTAAGAATTTTATTTCCTCTGATATCTATAATTGTACTTTGTATATATTTTCAAGACATGTTGTTTTAACTCTTGTGTTAAGTGAAATCTTCTGAATTGTGAACTGTCTCTGTATTTATCTTCAACTACTGTCTTTTTTTAAAAGCTTAATTTCAGCTCTATTCTTATATCTCTTCTATCATTTCCTTGAATTTAAAATGGATTTAATCTAACTGCAGCTTAAAAAAAGTTTCCTCAAGAACATATACAAGAACTGCATGATCTTGGAAGTAGGACAAAAAGAAGAGGAAAGAGCACAATTCTTACCTCGGACTAATATCCTCCGACAGTAGTCTAGGTCTGCCGTGCTCCCTCTGTTCTTCTCACAGTTGTCCACAGTCCCAGTGGGGGAAAAAGAGTCTGGTTGCTCCTTGAGGTAGCTTTTTGACAAGCTTCCTTGGGATTCCTTGTCATCTTTCCCCTTCTTTAGTCCATTCCTCAGTCCCAGCCCTTCTGTCTCTTGGTTGTACCTAACCTCCATGTTTATCGTCCCAGACCTGTGGCTCGTCTGCCTCTTTTTTCCTTTGTCAGGTTGAAAAAAAAAGAGATTGCAGAGAACAGACTGCAGTCAATCGTCTGGACAGTGTGGGGTTTGGTTTCAAAACAGCACCTTTCAGCAGGGCTAAGTCAGCTATCTAATGTAACATAAAATTCTTCCGTCCGCCGACCAAGGAGCCCTATTATCACTGACTAAACTCCCTTGCCCAATGATCATGGACTTCCGAGAAACTCGACAGTAATTCAATGCCCCCCTTTCCTCGTTACATAGACATCAGGCTGATAGACTATCTCCAAATAATCAGAGCCATGGATGCGCAGTCGCTGTTTCAATTGATTACGATAATTTTGCTGCCTCCGCAATTGCGTAACCTCATGAATACACTAAACAGTTTGGGGAAATAGATCAGGTCTTGATAGAGGGGGTTGCTCGTCCCGTCCCCCTTAGTTTGCCTGCTCTCAGCCCAGAGAATCGAGAGAAATGATTGGTCTTCCTTTGCAACCAAGCCGCCGCAAATCCCACATGAACAAACACAATCACAGAGATACGACTCTTCCAGACCTGAAAAAAGTTTGCGAGTGCTTCATTCTTCTGTCAGCAGACCGCATCCAGACAATTTTCCCCAAACTTTTAGCAGCATACCTGATTGCCGCAGCACGTCATCGAACTTTCATCCTGTTTTTCCTTTTTACTCTCACCCGCAGAATTCTGCAATATGTGGATCTCACCACTATGCTATTATAGGCAAGAAGCACAGAGCCAGAGAGCCAGAGAGAGAGAGAGAGAGAGAGAGGTGGGTTTAATAAAGGATAACGAAACAAATCCCTGCCGGTCCAAACCTATCTAGGCAATGAGGACCCAGGCAGATTGAGTACTCCAAAACCACCCGGCTCCACTTTCCCGGGGATCGTGCTCGCGTTTCCAGTGTTAATTCAGAGAGCTACGCAGAGAAACCCACCAAAGTCCTGCCCGCTAACGCCCCATCCTTTAGTATTCAAATGATTGCACCCCAGAAGCCACCTTCAGCTCTCATATTCTTAACCTGCACATTTAAAAAAACTACAAAAAAGAAGGGGAACAAAGCTTGTCATTAGTGTTTAGGCTGCCTACACTCTTTCTCACACACGCATACCTCTGGAATGGCCCCTTCCTCTCTCCACCACTCGCCTTCCAGCCCACTACACACCCACCCAACCACCAACTCTAAGCTTTTTTCATTGTCAGTGCAACAATATCTCTGAACACAGCAGTGGCCAGTAATCCAATAAAACCATTGATTAGGCCACAATGATTCAATTCAAACCCGTGGCCTAGTGCAAGGAGCATTCTCTGGCCCTTCTTGTCACCTTAGCTGGCCAGAAGCCCTCTTAAATATGCCCCCCTCCCTGAGTGCCATTCATGCCTTTATGGGAAACAGGGAGGAAAAGGAGTGAAAGATGGCAATTATCTAATTGGACTATTAACAAACAATTCTGCGAGTGTGGCTGCCCGGCAGCAGTCTCAGGGTGGGTTTAAGGGCCGCATGTTGGACTAACTTTATTCACTGAGTGTTTGGGGGGCTACTGCTTGTAGAAGGGCAGGATCCATTGTATAAGAAAAGTAAAAAGGAGGCAAAGAAGGGAGCGACTAAAGGGGACCTGGGCATGTCAAGCTGTGCTGCAGAGCCTCAGCTTGGGAAATCAATTGAGGACGCAGTGTCTTGGCCTCTCAACTGCACACAATGAGTGAGGAAGGGAAAAGACTGATGTTCTGATGCTCAGTTTCCACATCCCCAAAAATATAACACACTTAATACTGAAATGTGTGAAGAATACTGCATGTGTGCTGTAGTGCAGCATGTAATCACAAGTACAACACACATATGTTTCATTGATAAAATACAGTATGAACTTTCAGTTGATAGATAAGGTAAATCCTTGTGTACATTAAAATTGTAAATAATACACCCTGAGACATCAAAAAGGACAACAAAAATAACCACCCTATTTTCAATTCCAGGCTTCACTAATGTCATTTTGTACATTTAGGGTAGAAAGATTTTGCACAGAAACAGGTTGATTTAACAGTGCTATAAATTAGCAGCAAGAAAGGGGGAAAACTACTGTAAGAAGCGATTATGCGAGCCGGCCTGAGGTCAGTGTGTTGATAAATGTTTGCCAGTGAATTCACTAAACAGACTGATATGAAGGCCACAGTCTTTGCCTGCTGTCAAGCTGCTTCATGTGGTACGTTTGACCTTGTTCATTGTGTTCACTAGCTGTCCTTCAACAACTTCAGAAAACAAAGGGGCCTGTACTACGGAAACAGTTTAGCATACAGGTATCTTTAGGTTATCTGGTTCAACTAAACCTAACAGTTATGATAGCACTATAATTCTACCAGGCTTGTTATCAATTCGGTAAAACAACACAGGTTTTCTCAATCTGGTTATGAGCACGTACATATAAAGGGGTGGTGTTTGCAATCTGACCAATCACACACATGGACATGGGCTTGTAGGCCTCTCACTGACTCGTACTGATCCCTCACCAGCAGTACATATTCTATACCTGCTGTCAGTATCCATCTTAGCGGCATCTCTTCGGAGGTTAAGTGGGAATCGTTATGTGTCTCATGTTGTAAAAGCAAGTATCCAAAGCCCTCTGGTAGATTCTTCTATTCAGAGAAGTCCCCTCTCCTCTTCACCTGCTCGACTCTCTTCACAATCCTGCTGGTCTTATCTAAAGCTTTTTCGATGACATGGTTAGTTCTTCTGACTATATGAGGAAATATATTTTTTTCACAGATCCGCCCCCTCGTGGGCTTCTTCCAAAGCCAAGGGAGGATATTTTGGAGACGAAAGCGCATCGCAGTGCAAGCAGCGGCACGCCTTATCCTGTTTTAAACTTCAGGTTTTTGGAGCCTGTGCCCAGAAGCCAACAGATCCCCAACAGCCGCACCCTCTCTAGAAGCGCTAGTGCACTAATAAAGCAGCCATCATTGCAATCCTACCTGGAGTCAGCAAGGTTCTACATGAGGAAAGGGCTACCAGTGTCCGCCACCAAAACCGGTAAGATCAGTGCATGAATTTGTCACTGCATAGACGTGCGCTGCTTTAAACCTCAAGATAGCTGGTTGCCAAAATCTAGGTTTTACGCCAGATGCTTCGATCCTTCCTTTCCTATTCTGGCTTCTAACCAGGCAGCTACTCAAAGGAATAACAAAGTTTCCCTCCCTACAAGACAAAGACTACCCATTACCCAGGAGTCTCAAGTATATCGAAAGTGTACCAAATCCATCACATTGCTAATGTCAGGTCACTGCAGCCTCGAGGATGGTGGCATCTTTATTCACAAACAGAGCTCTGCCAGGACTCAGATAGCTCCAATTGTTGAATAATGTTTATTTCATGCCTCATCTCTCAGCAGTCTGCACTAAAGGGCATTCAAGTACAGAGCCGTAGGTAATGCTTCTTTTGGGGGAAGAGATTGCTTTACCCCTCCCACTTTTGGGGATTCATACATGGCTGCAGCTCAGGGCAAATACAGCGGGATCTCAGATCCGCCCGTTTTGTTCAATCATCAAATATAGTCTGTGTAACTCATGAATTCATCATCCGGCTAGAAATGTTTTCAGATTTTTATTCAACTGGTACATCTAGATCGTGAAAGATCTGACCATAATTCAACTTGTGTATTCCCTTAAGTTCTATTTTTCCAAGTGCTAATACTGTTCCACAAGGTGTTGTCATAAAAATAGATGGGACACATTCATTTAACTATATTCACACATAATTAAAGTCAAATCCTTGATAACCCTAAATTCTGCTATAAAGGCCTCAGATTGATGCACAGTCAGCTTATAGCATGCTCGGAGCGTAAACCCAACACTTACTTCATCTATAATACTGTCTGTAGCTAATGAGATATAATATGGAGATATGTCTTGATTTCATTGATTTCACACACTGGTCAAATCCCCAGCATTATCACAACTATTACTGACATAATTCTAATACAACAAAGCTTCAGTGGCACTCCGTCCAATGCCGAACAATGTTCTGTGACCACTTTCACTATTTCAACTGCGGAAATTAGAGTTGTTCTCTGAACACATGTAATGTTTGGGTAGAAATAAATGTGTCCCCGCAAGCTCCCCTAAACTGACCATGTGAGCCAAATAGAATCAGGTGAAATATCTTGTTATTTCAAGGAATGAAATGGTTACTTTTGTACTGGACCTGATGAGAATGCCTTCTCTTCTGCTCCAACTGTGGTACACATACTGTAAATGTTCAGGCAACACAGCCAAGGAAAGCTGGAGAAAGGTCTGTGTGCCTGACACGCTATTCCTTCCATAAGTTGGTTCTTTGTGGTCCTCTTGAGGACCCAGAGCTACTTGGCACTTTGTTGAAAAGCCTTTTAGGTTCTCTTATTCAAGGTAGGTTGCTGAGTTGAGCGCAGGCGTTGGAGAGCCTTGATATCTGAACGACAACATGGTAACTCAAGATGAATGGTTACATTCAAAGCCTTGCTTTACGTTTACAAATGTTCTGATTATGTTACACAGTAAGAGAGCAAGCTGTTCTTGAACCCTCTCGATAAAGACCTTGTTTCCATCAGTGGCGGAGGGCTTCACTGGCAGCTGAGCTAAAAAGCACTGATGCTTTTCACTCCAACTGTGGACTTTATCTCCTGCTTTACTGTCTTCACTTTAAAATCCTTGGTGCCTTATGAGTATGGTGTGCTTGCCGTTACTGATGGTGTTGTGAAAACAAACTTTCCTACCAATTAACCTTCATCACAGCTGTTGATGTTCACACATTATTAACTCTGAGCAGTTCTGACAGCTGAGCTAATAATTGGGAATAATTGCTGCGTGTGTTTTGGTTTCTGGTGTGAGAACCGTATGTCGTGAGGCTGGTGACAACTTTATCGTTAATGGGATCTGAGGGCTCCAAGTTAATCTCCTCAGCTCACATGCTGGAGATGAGGAACAGGTTGTATCAGAATGTAAAGAATATTGATGGGTTTAAAAAAGGTTTTCAAATATTTAGGTTGAAAAGTTAAAAATGTGTGCATGTGACATGGTCCAAGCTGTTTTTTTTTTTTTTACTACTTACGTGTTGTCAATAAATCCCATGGAAAGACCAAAACCAACAATAGGTGCATTCTGCTAACAAGTATTGGACCACTATTTTCCCCAAAATTATCCCAGGAGGTGAGCCACTAGGTGAGTCAATGTTTTTTTGTTCACTTTGTTTTGTCTTTGTAACACTGACGTTAACAACTGACGTTTATGTTATGTTATAAAACATCTAGCTTTAATGTTATTACAAAAAGAGAAAAGTTCAATTCATCAAAGCGTGCACCAAAGTTATTGTGTTATTGCATTATTATGTGAAATAGAAATGGCTGTGCTGTATATTAAATGTAGAAAATATAGCTCAGAGGTATTTGTGTTTATGGTAGTCAGTGATTTGTCTTATGTGTGACATACCCAACAGCCTTAAAGCTGCCACTAAGCCTTAGCAGTAATTGTTTTTTTCTGTACTTTCTCCATGATTCGTTTTAGATAACACTCTTTGTCCTGCAGACAGCGCCTCGCTTTAGTAATTGTCGCAGGTGTAATTTGAGCAGTTCCTTTGTGTCTGTGCAACAGTTACATCCCCAATGGCAGTCATAGTGTGCATTGGGAGTAAAACGTGACGGAAACAATGGAAAGCATCATAAAAGCTTTGAAAATAAATTGTGTTTTTCTTGTCCTCTCTAACCACTCAGACCACCATTTGCAGGAACGCAGATGGATTTTTTTTTTCTTTATTGGGGCAAATCTTTTGGGAGTGTTTGGAAACACGGCCTGCTTCGCTGCTCACTGTTTAACCTCAACTTCACTGTATTGGGTGATAAAAAATCACAACAGATCATTCCAGCTGAGTGCTGGAGCCTTTTGGTTGTATACAGCTGTTAAAAAGAAACCTCTAAGAAAGCAGCATGTTGGGATCGAGGCCCTATGGAAACTGTGGCCCTCTCTTTCTATTGTCGCAAATATATACTTCCATTGTTCAAACAGAGCTAAGTAGTTTTTCAAGTTACTCCAAAAGGAAGACCTATTTTCAGAGGCTGCTTAATTCCCATTCGGTTTAGTATTGTGTCAATAGTGTGTGTTCGTGGCAAAAAAGAAACCCTTACTATAGATCAAAACTCTGGTGTTGTTATGAGCTAAAAATATTTTTTTAATACTCTTTCATTAGAATTAAGTCTTAACGACCAGTCATGAATGCACCCTTGGAAAAGAGTTTACAAGAAGACTAGAGTTGAGATTTTTGTATCCACCTAGGTTTTTTGAAAGCCTTAACCTACAAATTTAGTAGCCACTGATACACAGGTGCTATGTGGTTGCAGAAGTCAAGTCAGTTTGATTTTGAAGGCAACGAGTCAAAAATGATTCTCAGAGGGGCAAAATGATTTGTCCTACAGAAGGAACGAGGAACATAAATAAATTCATATATCATATTATGCAGTAGGTATTGTATCCCTTAAGCAAACAAAGCTACAGATAATCTAGCAGCACTACAGTGATCAAACAATATCAATAGACACATGCAAACATGCAGGGACACAATTTGATATTATAAATATGTCATACTCAAATGATGCCTTACATCACAGTGTGAGCTAGCACAACAGACCTGAAATGATCCACGTGGGCATGATTACATTTCCACCATCATACAATTGAAAGCATGTGAAAGCATGGACAATTGATAATGGGTACAGTAGAACAAAGTCTTGAAACCAGAGCAGTCACAAGCAGTAATGAATACCAAGATGAGCGAATATCATGTGAGAAGAAGTTATTACGCTTACTTACATCTAGCATTGTTTATCATTTTCATGTCAGGTTGCTTGGATCCAAGCCAAGTAACTTACTATCTTGAGTCGAAAGGAGTCATGACAGTCTTGAAAAATACGTGTAAGCGTTCACAGTCAAAGGCAGTTACTACATTGACTGTGTAACTAAAATCTGCAGGACTTTTATAATCATTTATACTTGTGCATCATTTACCAAAGTATTCACACATTCTCATACATCTGCAAAGAGAAGAGATTAAGCGTGGTATAAACAAGTCTAATACAAAGAAACGTTTAGTTTGTAAGGGAAGGGATTTCCTTTTTACAGAGAAGATTTTATAAAGCCTTTGCCATGTTTAATTAATTTTGTGTTGGAGGCCAACTCCTCCACAAATAAAAAAAAACAAGATGATAAGTCAAATAATGAAATGAAAAAGGAATCTGCAATGTTTGTGATAGTTTAGATTGATTATCAGAATAATTTGGAGAACTATCCTCCTCCATCTGAAAGATAAGCTGATTCACTAAAAACGGAATATTTTCTGGATTTAGAAATGTTGGTCAAAGTGGGTGATCGGTACTGATATTCTAATAAGTCTAAGATATTGTTTGATCCCCAAATCCCATTTTTTAATGAATTCATTATAATAGCAAATTGCAGCCCTTGCAATAGGTTATTAATTCAAATCCACCTTCTGAAGGCACAGCGTTGTAAAATCTCAACTTTGACAACATGGCAGCACAAATGAACAGAAGCAGTATTCTCAGTTGTCTCAGTATGTAAGGATCTTATAAGATCACATCAACGTCATGGAATCACTCAGATTTACTAATTCAGAGTGCATTTTCTCAGTATGGAAGTTCTTTTCACAGTTGCATTCCACAGTGTCCTACTTAGGCTTAGTCTTTTGTACATGAGGTGTTGGGTACGGCGGGCCCCAGAGCACGCTGGTCATGATGCACAAACACACAGTAGTGTTTGTAAGATTTTAGGGGACATTATATTGACTAATAATTATTTCCAGAGACCTGTACCACCTCAACAGACTAACCCTGACAACCACTCGTTTTGTACACACAAAAAAATATATTTAAAAAAAATATCAGAATTAGTCCCTCAGGTCATTGACACCTCCAAATTCCCAGATGCAAAACTGCCAAAGTTTGCTGTGATCCTGACAGACCTATATGTGTCAAATACTTTGTTGATCCATCGTTCCCATACCTACAATGGCTGAGCAAACTGGTTCGATCTATTTGTTATCATAATGTAATTTGCCAGTCCCCATAATCCAAAGGCCAGTTTCCCACCATGAATGATGATGCTGGGAAACATCGGCAGTCAGCGATTTGCGTATGAGACCAGAACCTTTGCCCAGCTACAACAAAAGAGCTACAACAAGACACATGTTGGTGACGTTTCACTAATGTCAGTTGAGATGTGTGACTATCCTCTGAGGCCCTCATGTGGCCTCTGAAGGTAATACTTATCAAGTCTGTCAAAGACTCTATCCTATATGGCACTTGCCATTTGTTACAGTTGCGGAGAAACTGAAAGTAGTTATAGAAAGGCCTGTTTGATCCTATGGCGTCAGAGCACTTGGAATCTTATCTTACTTAAAAAAGTGATACATTTTTTGTGTTGTTTCCACAATTTAAGCCTCTGAGTTGCAACGTTGTTTTAAACGGTTTTGAAGTGGATTTAACTTGATTTTATTCATGTATATATACCACTGGACTTTAATTTGAATAGTAACTCAAATGGTTTTGTCTAAAATGTTTTGGGGCAAATATTACATGTTGAAATATTGAAATGTCCAATGCCTACATTGGACTCACTAGAAACAACTAGTGTTGTGTTACACTGGTCAGGATACGTGTGGATACGTGAGGAATGTGAAGCTAGGAGGAGAGTTTAAGTATCCATATATGAGGCCTCTTTACTACTCCTGTCCACATTAATGCACATCACTAACGCATGTTTGTGCTTTCTTGCCTCACAGTATTCCATGGATTGTGGTTCGATCTGGACCCTGTTCCTGCCTCGTACCATGGCCCTGCTGCCAACTGCTGCTGCTATCACTATCATTATTTGTATTAATCTCAGAACCAAAACCGTCATCGTATACCAAGATTATCAACTTTGCTTCCTTCCTGAAGTCTTTGTCCTTCCCCTCCCCACATGCTTCTGTGGATGGTGGTTACATTTGATGGTGGTTATTATATCTTATGGTGATCACATGTAATGGTGGATACATGTGATTGTGGTTACAAGTGATGGTGCTTATATCTAATGGTGGTTACATGTGATGGTGCTTATATCTGATGGTGTTTACATGTGATGGTGTTTACATGTGATGGTGGTTACATGTGATGGTGTTTACATGTGATGGTGGTTACATGTGATGGAGGCGACAAGGGACAACAGGCACACGGGGCTTAAATACACAAGGGAGGTGCAGGTGATTGGACACAGGTGGAATCAATCAGGCAATCACAGGACAAGGCAGGAAGTGAAGTTACCCAGAGACACAAGGAACATGAAACTTCAAACTAAAACAGGAAGAGAGACCAAACCGTGACATACATGTGATGGTGGTTACATGTGATGGAGGTTATATCAGATGGTGGTTACCACGGTTTGGGTTTTCTTCCTGTTTTATTTTGTATTTTCTCGTGTTCCTTGGGTTAACTTCCTGCATTGTAGATGATTGTTTCCCCTAGTGCCCAACGCCCCACGCCAAGCAGCCGTAGCCACTAGCCCCCGGCACCCCTCGCCATGAAGCCGGAGCCGCACAGCCCGGCACCCCGCGCCAAGCAGCTGTAGCCACTAGCGCCCCACGCCAAGCAGCCGGAGGCGCAGATGACTCACGCCAAGCAGCCAGAGCCTGCCACGGAGACCCCCACGCCTGGCCCCCGACCGCCGGAGAACCCCACGCCTGGCCCCCGACCCCCGGAGAACCCCACGCCTGGCCCCCGACCGCCGGAGAACCCCACGCCTGGCCCCCGACCCCCGGAGAACCCCACGCCTGGCCCCCGACCCCCGGAGAACCCCACGCCTGGCCCCCGGCCCCCGTTTTTTGTATAACATCAAATAAATAAAAAATTTCGAATTCAGGGCCCCAATGAATCTCCGTTTGAATGGCCTTAATAGCATGCAGTAACATGTTGACAAAATTCCCCATGCCCTTTGACCTTAGCTTTGTCAAGAGGTTTTAGCTTACTTTTTTCTTCCTCAGTTGCTATGATCCTGTAGAATGTGAGTAACTGTGGTGTGGGTTTTAGAGTCTTTTCTAATCACTCTGAAGAGCTGAACAGAAGACGTTGAATAAGTGGTGCCAAACGGAAGGTTACACATCACCACTACGAGTTTAATCTTCCTTCTGTCATGGCCCTGCTGACACCTACTGCTTCTAAAATCATTATTATCAAGTCATTACTGACTTACATCTGTCATTGGTAGTGGTCGTTAGATTAATAATGCTGACATCAATAGTTATCATTGTTAATCTATATATCTACTGCAGCTGCTGTTGGTAGTCATTTTAAATCATTATGTGGCTTACTGTGTCACGTCTGGACCCTGGAAGGAGATACGGACTCAGGATCAGAGCTTCCAATCTTTCTTTATTTTAAAGGACAGGTAGTAATTATGTTCTGGGACAAATCTAAGTGGGAATTCCGAAGACAGGCAGTAGGTCGGCAACGCGGGAGGCAACAGATGGTTCTGGTCCAGGGGAATAGGCAGGTTCGTGGTCAGAGGCAGGCGGAAGGTCGAGTCACAGGTTCTAAGGGGTTTAGGGGTAGATAATCAAAAGCGGTTCAGCAGAGAAGTGTACATTCAATACCTCACAACCAGCCCGCTGCGTCGGGCTGCTTTTATAGGTATCTCTCTCTCGCAGGTGTTTAGAATTCCGGTGATTGACTCCGGAGGACGCGTTCTTCGGCTCCCCCTAGTGGCCTCCTGCCGTCACGCTGGGGTTGAGACCTCACAGAGCCCCCTCCTCCACGGCCGGCTCCTGACGGTCGAGCCACTGTAGACGGCGGGCGACCCCGCGGGCGAGGTGCAGGGCGATCCGGGCGCATCCGATGAAACTCCTCTATTAGTTCTTGGGAGAGGACATCCCGGGCCGGGATCCATGATCGTTTTTCAGGGCCGTATCCTTCCCAGTCCACCAGGTAATGGAGGCCGTCCCGCAGACGTTTGGAATCCAGCACCGCCGTGATAGCGTATGCCGGACCCCCATCTATCTCCAGTGGGGCAGGTGGCGTTGGTGTCGGTAGAGATGGATGGAGAGGGCTAGCATGGACAGGCTTCAGAAGAGACACGTGAAATGCTGACGAGATTCGATAATGTTTAGGTAGAAGCAGTCGGTAGGTTACCGGGTTTATGCGATGGGTGATTTTGAATGGTCCGATGTATCGTGGCCACAGCTTCCGGCAGGGCAGACGCAGCTTCAAGTTTCTCGTGGATAGCCACACCCTCTGACCCGTTTGGTAGCTGGGAGCGGGCCGGCGTCGTCGGTCTGCGAACTTCTTTTGCGTGCTGGCGGCTTGGCAGAGGTGACGATGGGCGGTCTCCCAGACTTCGCCACTGCGTTGGAACCAGTCCTCTACGGCCGGTACGGGACCAGGCCTAGTGTCCCAGGGAAACAATGGGGGCTGGTATCCCAGCACACACTGAAACGGGGTTAATCGTAATGACGAGTGGAATGTTGAGTTCTGTGCGTATTCTGCCCAGGCCACGTACCGGGACCAATCATGTGGGTGTTGTAAGCAATAACCACGAAGGTACTTCCCCAGTTCCTGGTTGAGTCTTTCGGTTTGGCCGTTGGTCTCTGGATGGTATCCGGACGTCAGCTTCACCTTTATTCCCAGCCGGTTGCAGAACGCCCTCCAGACCTGAGACGTGAACTGAGGACCTCTGTCGGAGATGATTTCTTCTGGAAGGCCGAACGGTCGAAACACCTGGAGGAACAGACACTCTGCCATCTCTATGGCTGAAGGAAGGTTACACAGGGGTATAAAGCGACACATTTTAGAGAACCTGTCGACTAATACTAAAATAGTAGTAAACCCCTCTGACGCCGGTAGGTCGGTGAGGAAGTCCACTGCCACATGGGACCACGGTCTCTGGGGAGTGGGCAGCGGTACTAACTCCCCGGCGGGGAGTTGACGGGGGGTTTTAGTTTGTGCACAGACCGGACAGGATAGCACGTAGTCCCGCACGTCGGAGGCCAACGAATTCCACCAGTATTTCTGGGACAAGAGCTGAGTGGTTCGGGTAATGCCTGGATGTCCTGATCCCAACGAGGTGTGACTCCACTGGACGAGTTGAGGTCGCACTGATGCGGGGACATAGACCCGGTTGGCAGGGGTGTCAGGTGGTGCTGGGTCTGTGCGGAGCGCGTCCTGGATGACGGACTCGAGCTCCCAGTGGATGGGGCCGACGAAATATGAGTCCGGTAGGATGGGTTCGGGATCGCCCATAGACGCCGGAGATCCGTATAGTCGTGAGAGTGCGTCCGCCTTTGCGTTCTTCTCTCCGGGCTGGTACGACACGGTAAATTGGAAGCGCGTGAAGAACAAGGCCCACCGGGCCTGACGCGGGTTTAGCCGTCTTGCCCCTTTCAGATACTCCAGGTTCCGGTGATCAGTCAGGACCATGAAGGGGTGCCGAGCTCCCTCTAGCCAATGCCTCCATTCTTCCAGGGCGAGTTTGATGGCTAGCAGTTCCCGGTTGCCCACGTCGTAGTTTCTTTCCGCCGGGGACAGTTTCTTTGAAAAGAACGCACATGGGTGCACCTTGGGGGGACTCCCCGTGCGTTGGGATAGAACACCCCCCACCCCTTCTTCGGAGGCGTCCACCTCGACAATAAACTGGCGGTCGGGGTCCGGTTGGGTCAGCACGGGAGCTGAGGTGAACGCCAGCTTAAGGGTGTCGAACGCCTTCTGGGCTGCGTCAGACCATGGGAGTTTGCCCTTCTTCTGGCTCGTAAGGGCGGTAAGTGGAGCAGCCATTGCCCCGAAGTTCCGGATGAATCTCCGATAGTAATTGGAGAACCCCAGGAACCGCTGGAGCTCCTTTACGGTGTTGGGTGTAGGCCAGTTGTGCACCGCGTCTACCTTGCCTTGGTCCATGGCGACCCCTCCTGGCGAAAGCACGTATCCAAGGAAGGTGAGCGTTGAGACGTGGAACAGGCTTTTCTCCGCATTCACGTAGAGTTGGTTGGCCTGCAGACGCTGTAGCACTAAACGCACCTGCTGGACGTGCTCCTCCATACTGTGTGAGTAAATGAGCAGATCGTCAATGTACACAATAAGAAACCGATTTATCATGTCATGGAAGAGTTCGTTCATAAAGGCTTGGAATACTGCGGGGGCGTTTGTGAGCCCGTAGGGCATCACCAGGTACTCGTAATGCCCTCTTGCCGTCAGGAAAGCAGTTTTCCATTCATCGCCCTCCCGGATGCGCACCAAGTTGTAAGCGCTACGGAGATCAAGCTTAGTGTATATGCTTGCCCCTCCTACCTGTTCCAAGGCCGCGGGGATGAGGGGCAGAGGGAACCGGTTCTTCACTGTGATCGCATTCAATGCCCGGTAATCGATACAAGGACGGAGCCCTCCATCTTTCTTTCCCACGAAGAAGAAGCTTGAAGCGGCCGGGGACGTGGAGGGGCGGATGATGCCCTGCTGCAGGGATTCCTCGACGTACTGGTTCATGGCCTCCTCCTCTGGTAGGGACAGCGCGTATATCCGGCCCCTCGGCAGCGGTCCCTCTGGCAGCAGCTCGATAGCACAATCGCATGGTCGATGGGGAGCCAGCTCTGCGGCTTTTTGTTTGCTGAATACCTCCTGGAGTGTCTCGTAGCAGGGGGGTACTGCCTGGGTCTTTGTAGCCGTGGCTGCCTCCACCGAGGTGGCTCGGCAGGTGACGTTCAGACATCTGGACATACATTCAGGAGACCAGGTCAGTAACTCACCTTGTCTCCACGAAATCACAGGGTCATGGAGCACAAGCCACGGGTGTCCTAGGATCAGAGGTTCCCGGGGAGAGGACACTATGAAGAACCTTATGTCCTCCTCGTGCAGCGCTCCGACCCGCAGAGTGATGTTAGCCGTCTGGTGCATAATCATTCCGGTGCCCAGGGGCTGCCCATCCAAGGCGTTGATTCGGAGTGGAGGACGCACTGGGATGAGGGGCACAGCTAAACGGTGAGCCAAGTGTTGGTCCATAAAATTCCCTGCCGCCCCCGAGTCCACCAACCCACGTACCTCCTGCTTCATTTTCCCCAAAGATAAAACAGTAGGTAGGGTAGTTGTTGACGTGACATGTCGTGACATGTCTCGCTCCACCCGCTGCCCGCGGCGAGGGTCCGGAACCTCAGGGCGTAATCTGACACCGTTTGCGAGCCCTGCCGGATTTCGCACAGCAAATCTCCCGTGGTTTTCCCGGTAATGGGGTGGTCAAACACCTCTTTAAACTGTGCTTGAAAATGTTGCTCAGACAGAAGTTCTGGGGCTCCCGCTGACCAGAGGGCCGTTGCCCAATCGAGGGCTCTTCCTGTTAACAGGGAGATGACAAAGTCGACTCTGTCCTTCTCCGTTTGGTAGTTTGCAGAGTGGTGGGCGATATACATCCCGCACTGCATGAGGAATCCCAGGCATTTGCCAGGAGAGCCATCATACTTTCCCGGCATAGCCATCGGGGCGGGTCCGGTGGATGCCGAAGGAATGGCGGGTTGAACCGCCGGTGTGGCGGACTGGCGTAGGAGCTGGCATAGCTCCTCAATTCGTTCCTCCTGCTGGGCGAGCCGAAGTTGGAGCTCCGATGGTTCCATTTGAATACGGGTGAGGTATTCTGTCACGTCTGGACCCTGGAAGGAGATACGGACTCAGGATCAGAGCTTCCAATCTTTCTTTATTTTAAAGGACAGGTAGTAATTATGTTCTGGGACAAATCTAAGTGGGAATTCCGAAGACAGGCAGTAGGTCGGCAACGCGGGAGGCAACAGATGGTTCTGGTCCAGGGGAATAGGCAGGTTCGTGGTCAGAGGCAGGCGGAAGGTCGAGTCACAGGTTCTAAGGGGTTTAGGGGTAGATAATCAAAAGCGGTTCAGCAGAGAAGTGTACATTCAATACCTCACAACCAGCCCGCTGCGTCGGGCTGCTTTTATAGGTATCTCTCTCTCGCAGGTGTTTAGAATTCCGGTGATTGACTCCGGAGGACGCGTTCTTCGGCTCCCCCTAGTGGCCTCCTGCCGTCACGCTGGGGTTGAGACCTCACATACTGCTACCAATATATGAATCATTTCTGTCCTACGCATTGAACGTATTATAAATCTCAACATTGTTCATTCTGTACACATGATGTCTCTCCCATTCTGGTTGAGAGATCCTCCTACGCCGCCCTCTCTAAGGTGTCTTCCTTCTCTCTCCCAGCTGATGTTTTTTTGGGGGAGGAGATTTATCCTGTGCTGAAATGAGGGTTTTGAGAGCGAGGATGTCCTGTGTCTATATATTAAGCCTACTGAGGCAAATCTGTGAATTTAGGCTATACAAATCTATGGAATGGAATTGAAACTATTAACATGTGAAACATGTTCTAAGGAAAGATTTAGAATGATCCCTGCTGGCCAAACAAGGAATTCCACTTTGACTACTAAAAAATAGCAATCCTTCTTTGCTGGTTCATAGTCTGTGAAATCTCAACAGTTATGACTTCATCAAGCCTACTAAGTGTTACTAGGGTGGTAGGTTGTTTTGTAGCGCAGACCATGAGTGTTGTCTCTATAGAAAATTCTTTAGTTTTCACTTTGCCAGTTAAAACTAGTCACCTGATCCAAGATGGCTTTTAAAACAACTGCTTTATCTTAGAGAAGCACAATACTCTTAACCCATGAAGGAAAATCCCTCTTACATCTCTGCTGCCCACATTATCAACTGGTCTCTTTTAAGCCAACCAGCTAGACCAGCTACTCACCTGGTTAGAGGAATAACGCACCCACTTCCAGATAGAAGAGCCAGACACCTATTTACTAAAAAGTCAATGCAATCGTATATATATACCCCTCTAAGTGGCTACTTGTCTCACCATCATGTTCACTATTTATTTATTTTGTCATGAGAAATAGCTGTATTTCAAGGTATTTTGTCTGATGTGCTCAGATGAGGCTAGAGCTACTCTGTGGCATGTTGTTTGCAGAAACCGCATATCTCTGGATATGGTGTCAAACGGGTCCTGAGCAGAAGGTTTGGCTGTTTACATGATACCTAGCTTGTCCACAACCCATCCTTAACGGTGGCAGTTTGACTGAGATCCTTACTTTTCCTGCACGTCCTCCTCTCCGCTCGTCCGCATGTCTGAGCTGGGCTCGGGTCGGGTCCCAAAGCGGCGGGTCTAAGAAGAGTAGACTAGAGAGAATCACTGATAAAGTTAATGAGTGACGCACCGTTTAACAACACAACAAGAGCAACCACTGGCAGTGTCCTGACCCGACCCAAACTCGACATGAACTTTGTAGCGAAACTTGAGGTAAAAAAGCTGGACCCAGACTACGGACTGCGGTGAGGACACCCAACCAGGACGTTGATGAAAACAGGCACATTTTATCCAAAATAATTCATTGTGTGTCTTTTAAGTTGGTCTTTCCTCAACACACTGATCAGGTGTTTCCCCAACAAACTACACAGCAAATTTCAGAGAGTTAAACTCTGTGAGATTCAATTCGAACTCTAAGCTGGTGTTTATATTGTCCCAATCTTGTCAGTGTTAAATCAACACTCAACAAAGTGTTAACAATTTAACTTGGAATAAGTGTCAAAATAAATCTGCTCAGTGTTGAATACAACGTCATTTAACTGAGCATTTTTAAGTTGTGGAGTTTACATTTTAGCCCAGGGAGCAGTTCAGGGTTAGGTGTATTGCTCAGGGACACTTTGACATAGAACATGGGTAAGTCAGGGTTTGAACCAACAACTCGGTGGTTCCTGGTGCACCCTCTCCTATCCATGCACCGTATTACATGGAGTTAAGCCTGATACCAAGAAGTGTGACACTGTACAGTTACATTTCAATCCTATCAAAGAGTTCATTTAACTCTACTAAGTGTTGCAAATGAATCTGATCTGAATCCAACTCTCTCGTACAATTGACTCTGTAACAGTTGAATTTTTGCAGTGTGATTTCAAATCTGCACTTCAACATATATTTACCCTTTAATATCATATATTTAATATAAGATATTTATATTTAATAGTTACGATATGGTATTTATCATATTATACATATATATATATATATATATATATATATTGAATTTGTTTGAATAAGATGTCCTTATTATGTTAAACTGGAATACATGTTAAATATTTAACTGCAAAGTAATATTGTGTGTTTAATGCCCTTATTTGCATTGAATCCTACTGGGATCTTTACTGAAACTGATTGGCTAACCCTACCAAAATAAAAATCCACCAGCCACCAGTTAACATTTTTGTTACAAATTTCCTTCAATTTTTGTATGGGTCCTATTAAATACAAATGACAAAATACTCAAATTAAAAGTGATAAAGATACTTCTCTACCCATCTCTGGCATCACATTATTTTTGTTTTTTTAATGTCACTTCGAAGAATTATCTCATCACAACGTAAATCAAATGCAATACCGTTTTCTGCCACAATGGGATGCCATCGGGCTGGTGGTGCAACATAGATGGACAGATATTTAGTTAGAGGCATAGCTATACTTTAATAAAGCAGAATCACTATAGACACATATAAAGAAAACATCAGAGTAGAAAGTCAACAAAAAGAAATAATACATTAACTTAACTCAATTACCTAAATTATACTGGTAAGAATTAAACAAATGAACAGACAGTGTATCAGTGTTACAGTGTTGTAAGTCATTCTTAATAGACTTATACTGCAGTGGGCAGGTAACATCTGTACTTGGGAAGAGTGCATTGTCTCTGCAGCAGGAGTGGAGAGGGTACTCCTGGTTCATTCATGCAGCGTTTTCCACTCCACAACCTTTTCCACACTTCCCAGTGTGAATCCATTGATGCAGTGGACCTTCTTAACCAGTTCATTAAGTCTGTTGGTTTACTAATCTGTCAACCCGGTCTGACATGACTACATTTGATTGACATCAATATAGGGGGCGCTATATGCAACCAACTGTGCATTTTTGTTTATGTAATGGTTCATATATCGGATAACTAATGGAAAAGAGAAGTATTTTTCACAATAAACTCTCAGTGGCTTTAGCCGTGATGTCAACAACCAGCTACATCCCTAATTAATCATAATTTTACCAATACGGACCAGTCCAGGAGCTGGACAGATCACATTGGTCTTGATGTGGGACGCCTGTGAGGCCAGTGTGCAGGGGCCGTTTGTAAGGAACAATGCGGGAAACATATATTGCAGAAATATATAAGACAAAACATTATTGACAGGCTTACGGTTAGGATTAGTAAGTTATACAGTAGGTCATGAGCTATTACAATAATTAATCTTTTCACCCATGAAAGTGTATTATACTATAGCACTGAATTACTTTTTCGTACTCTGTACGTATTGTACTCTGTCTTCTGTTTTTATAAAAACCGCGTTGTCCATCTTTGCCCCAGCTGTCCTCACTAACTGGATCTTTGTAGACAGGAGGGAGAGTGGTCGTGACCACAAGCGATGGAGGCAGCTTTCCACTTCCTGCTCTATGTGAGCAGAAGGACATGATAACGTTTGTAACCAGAACTACGCTACTCTGTATTCAACATTTACTGTCCTTGTCCCTGACATGTCTACATGTCATCAGTGAGGGAATGTGAGTGATTAGTTAGACAAAAATAAATCATGTACTTGATCTGTTGTCTCACTAAAGTAGTGGTAACCAGCAGACTGGGGTGAACTGTTTTTCACTTGTAAACACTTGTTTATCATTCAGGCAGGAGTCCAGGAGAACAATTCAGTGCAAGGTGCTGAAAACAGCAGGATGACATTGACTTTTCAGCACGTAGGCCAAGGTGTTTCAGCAAGTTAGGCAGCAGCCGTAATGCTGCAATTTCATTGGCTGTCAGTGAGTGCAAACTATACGCGACTGGCCGCTACACCGTGCATCACCATAACTTGGTGATTGTTTGGTTAAGTATTTAATAACACTGCACTGTATCACTGTCTACCGACCAGGCTGTTACTGAAAATAGCTTTGTATAGATTTGTCACTGACTCGGGTTGATGTTTTGTCATTTGCATCATGTGCAAGCAGTCAGGTTAATCTTTAGTCATCAGGCACATCTATCGAAGTAAATCTGTGTCATCGGGTGTTGAAATAAAAAGGTGATTGAATTTCTACCACTGAATATTTATGCATTGAAATTATGTACCTGAATGTTTTTCAACATTAAAATACTGAAAAAAAATTCAACCTAAAATAAATCACTGTTAAAATATTCAGCCGCAAAAAAAATCATGGTTACAATATTCAGCCCAAAAATTCAGCTGCAAAAACACCAACATCCGGGACACTAAGGTAGAGCAATCGATTCTAGATTCAAGATCAGGAGCGTGCGTCAAGCTAAAGGAGCGAGCACCCAATACAACTTGGGCTTCGGATTGTAGCCATGTCCAATAATAACGGGGCTTTAACTCTTCTTTATGCCATCAGTGTGGCAACGTATGAAGAAATACATAAAAGAACATATAATGTTCACCCTGAACCAAAACGTTTGCTTGCCACTGACGATATACAACTTTATTACAAGTAAACAAATCAGCAGATCACCCCATAAGCTCGGTTGGCCATTGGTGTAGTGCAGCTGCTCTGTAACACAATGTTATTTTGCGCGACGCGGTTCGAATCCCGGTTATGGCGGACTTTCAATAAATGCTCTTTTATGTATTTTTTCATACGTGGCAGTGACGTAGTGCTCACTTATACAATCGTAATCGCTGCGAAGGATATGTGGTGCATTTGTGAACATTTTCAACAATATGTTTGCAAATGTGTGACGACTCAAGTGACGGAGGCAGACAACACCTGCCTGTCGGGGGAAAACAAACACGCACCCGTAGCCAAACCAGTAGGTTCAAAAAGCAAATACAGGATCCCTTTGAGTTAAATTCTAAAGCCTCGCATTAAGACGTGCATCCCTTTATGTAAGACTCTGCTCTACTTGTAGGTCGCTGTGTTGTGCTAGATCCTCAATAAAGTTTACCCATGGTCATGAAGACTCATTTAACGTTACGTGGACTTTGAATGTCGCTTAATACCCAACTGAGATCGGCTTGTGCTGCTCAGAAAAAGGATCCTTGCACTGACGCTACTGCGGTTATTCCTGCATGTCCTGTCGGGTTTATGCGTCTGCACGCTCTGTTAAAGCCGCTGCCCCCCCCACTACGACACAGCGGCTCATCTGCCTCTTCAAGCGCGTTCCTGGATTCAAAACTCCGCCAATCACTCCTAACAGCTTGTCGAAGGATCTCAGCATCATTAAATGAATTCAAAACTAGAAGAAGAGGCGTATTCTGAGCGGCTGTACGCTCTCGTTTAACTTCCGCTTAGTTCATGTCCAATACAGTCTGTTAATGTTGTTGGGACTTTCAATCCCCCCGAGTTGGTTGATGAGAAGAATCCGGCACGTCAAGTTAAAAAGTTAACATTTATTTAGAAGAGAAATAGATACATTCAGCAATTCCCTGCAGGTGCACCTGGAGACTCTACACACGTATTGTCAAGCGATCCATCCAAGAGTCTGCCTGTTGTCCGACTCTGGCCCTTTTTATAATCTCCTCACATCCTTGACGACTAGTTTGAGCTGGTCCAAGATGCCAAGGTGTGTCCCCCCCCCCACCCTGTGAAACGGAGTACTGTGTCAGATAGGGATTTATCTTCAAGCTTTCTGTACTCCTTCATCCCCCAGTTCCCTTGTGTGGCTTATATGGTCATAGCGTTATTTACTGCATTGTCACAGCATCTGCTCTATAGAAAAAACATGTAAAAAGCACACGAACAAGAACATACATCTCACAATGTACAAATATCATCTGTCTGTTACGGAATCTTACAGACACAAACCACACTGATGGCATAAAGAAGAGTTAAAGCTCCGTTATTATTGGACATGGCTACAATCCGAAGCCGAAGGTGCATTGGGTGCTCGCTCCTTTTGCTTGACGCACGCTCCTGATCTTGAATCTAGAATCGATTGCTCTACCTTAGTGTCCCGGATGTTGGTGTGCCACGGTTGAAATTTTTTGGGCTGAATATTGTAACAATAATTTTTTGGGGGGCTGAATATTTTAACAGTGATTTTTTTAGGTTGAATTTCTTGCAGTATTTTAATGTTGAAAAACATTCAGATACATAATTTCAATGCATAAATATTCAGTGCTAATAATTTAATCACCTTTTTATTTCAACACCCGATGACACAGATTTACTTCCGTACACATCTCTCTGGACATTCCTGCATGTTATCCATGGTGCTATTAAGCTTTCCAATACATTAAACAAGTGGGATTACTTACTCAATCAATCTTATTGCATCTTATATGCAGTGACGAAGGCGGAATAAATTGATTTTGCGATCTGCCAATAATTACAGAGAAGTGCAGTAGCGCTGAGATCGACAAGTGGCAGGTAGCAGGTTCCTTTTTCTAAACAGCATTAACTGATCTCAGAACAGCATAAACCAAGCATTTACTATTCACACTTTTCAGAATATTGTATCACATTATAATTCCTTTTGCGGTTTTAGTTGGCTATCGGCTAGCTATAGAATGACCATTAGGCTAATGCCTGCTTCCAATAAAATCCACTTAATGGCTCTGTGTATAAATATGCATTATCCCAAAGGAGTGTTGCTTGTAGGTGGTCATAAATGGTGGGGCCATTAGTCCTGTGGACAAATACAAAACCAGTTCAAAATATACCCCATTTTCACATTTACCACACAGATCAGCCTTTAGGTAGGGATAGAAGATTTTAGCGCAGCTATAAGGACTACTCTTATCAAATATCTCCTGTTCTACATTACTACACATTTTTTTTACAACTTTTTAATCTACACACATTTCTCTATTTACCAAAAGATAATGTATATTCAGACATAACTTGTCAGAAGACTTGAAACAATCAACTTGTCTTAAGACATCATTGGGGAAGTAACATCTCAAGTTACATAAGTACCAGTCCAAAATTTGGACACACTCTCATTGAATTTAATTGTGTAAATGTGTCCAAACTTTTGACTGGTAGTATATGTATCCTATTCACCTATAGTGTCATGAGATTAGACCTCGTAGTGTGTCCACCTTAATGGGATAAGAGTCACTAGCCAGGTAACCACACTGATTGGTGTTTGTCTCTTCACACCCAGAACACAGAAATATACAGATAGACACATAGCAACAGAGACCCATCATAAGACAAATAAGGGCGATACATAAAGTGATCAAAAATAGACAGAACACAGAATCTTCATGTATGCTGTAGTTCATCACTGCTAAGAATCAGCATCAACATTCAGAGAAGCAGACAGTTCAGGACTTTTGTGCAGAGGAACAAATCTTTTGTAGCAACTTGTTTCCATTTAAGTCTTTTCTCTGACCACGTGGTAGTAATATTGGTTTAGTGCGTGATGAGTGTCATTTGATATTTTGAGTGTGAGGCGTGTAATGGCTTAGAGGTTCATACTGTACTATAGAGCAGTGTTGGACTTCCAGCACATGGCTTTTAGTATGGTCCTATACTATGTGTCATGGCCTTTTAAACATTTGCCTCAAATATAAACAGAGTCAACAGTGACGCTAGTGATGATAGTTTGCCTTTAAAAGTTCGGGGACAGGCCTACCATCTCTGTGCCTCATCCCTGCTATGGTATGGTGTTGCTGTTAATATTGTGAGTAGAGGCCACAGCAGCTTGGCTTTCTGATGAGTGTTTATTTTAAAGGATTCCAGCCAAAATGTTTATTCCGCTGATGCGTAGCAGACACGAGAGCTCCTGAAGTGAAGCCAACATTCCTTGGACAAACCCCTGTACCGAAGTTCATCTCTCTTACACCAGTTATGGTCATTATCACAGTGAACTGAGAAGGGGCCCAGCAAGTACAATAATAATATCATACAATTCAATTCAATTTTCATATTACTTAGTTGAGAGTTAAAGTTGAGTGACAGGTGGGTGTCGTACCAGGTTGCTATGGGGGACGGCGGTCTTCACTCTTCGCGGTGCCAAAAAAGCCATTGTTATGTTAAGGCGTGTAGGTTTACTGTATAACAGGTTTAATGCCTAACATGATTTCTATCTGATAAAATATCTGGAAAATAATTTCTCACAATGATCATTAAAACCCATGATATATTTCATATTGCTCTTCAGCTTTTTGCAAATGTAAAGAGTCAGATTAATGTAAAGAAAGGTTTACTGCTTTAAGTATGTTTGTTTCCTTTCAGTTATGAAAACGTGTCTATAATTGTCAAACCCAGCCAAACTGCCTCGTATCAATCAGAGAGTTGGTTCATTTACGGCAATTGTTGTGGCTGTGGTTAGATTCCACCCTCTAATGCGTTGAAGGCTGTTCAACCATCACAGGAATTGATCAGGCTTATTGCACCAAAAGCCATTCATTGGGGTGTTGGGTGGGTGGAATAAACTGAAGGAATGAATTCAGCCAAATTTAGTTTAAATTAAAATAGTTTATAAACTAAAATTGTAGTTGATTAACTAAAATCAGCGTTTTTATTACTAAATTCCATACAATTCCTCATTTTACATTTTTTTGCTTAACTGCTATATTTGTAAGGGATCACGTCTATAGCTGCTGCTTTATTTTGGTTAAGTATTAACAAAACCTCATAAAAGGCATATCCCAATTAGTGTGGTCTAATGATAAATGCTTGTCAGCGTCAGTCAGTGAATATAATAATGTAAGGTCTTTGAAAAGCATGATGATGTGGTCTCCACTGCGCATAGTGCCGGAGCATAAAGACAAGCTGTCGGACGCCCAGCCACTCTCCACACAGAGTGGAAGGACTACGGTGCAGGCGCAGCTGAGGAAGAACACAAAGATGATGTCAGTTGCAAGGAAGAAGGAAATCAGCGTAAAAGAGCAGTCCAGAAAATGTGCAGGGCGTTTCTGGAGGCTCTTTCCTCACCTTCTGCTCTGTCTATCTCTGGTTGCCTACGCAGTTTTGGGGGCACTCGTATTCGAGCACATCGAGGGAAAAAGCACGTTCTCTTTTCAGGCCGACTACCATGACTTCCTTGGTCAAATCATCAGGAGCGTCCAGAACCTCACCAGTAAGTGACCACACATCTGATATCACTGTGCAACTAAACTTGAAAACTAGAGTATAACTTCAATTGGCTTTCTGATGTGTGCAGATTAAATATGTTGCGTTTTTTTTTCAATTTTCTTTCCATTCTATGATGAATTTTGCCTACACCTCATAATTTGCTCGCAAGTGAACAGTTAATTGAATTCTTCTCACAAAGCCCAAAATTACAAATTTGCCTCAGACAGTCTGTACACATGCAACGTCCTGAGCCCCCCCACAAAAAATAAACTTAAAAGGGGAGAAACATAAGAGTACAGAATGAACAATATAGAAGGATTTACAATAATTTTAATGTTTTCTTTTTCTTTTTCAGAAAATGCATCCTCTACGCATGAAGAAATTCTGAAGGAAGTGGAGACTAAGATGTTAAAGTTCAATGCCATATGGTTTCAAAGACCTGAGAGATGGAATTTCTTTGGCGCCATGTTCTTTTGCTGCACTGTATTCACAACAGTTGGTAAGTCACCAGGATTGTCTTTACTGCAAGTTGATGGCTTCTTTCCGAAGGTGTGTATAGGTTGTATATATACAACATACAACAAGAGAGACCGGTCTGCATGTGTTTTCGTCAGATGGGTTGAGGGTGGTTTTCTTCGGGAGTGGGTAAACTCTTTCCTCTTAATCCTTGCCTCCTTCAGAGAGTAGGGAAAACAGCCAGATAACAGAGAAGTGTTAATGAGACTGGTGAGGAAAGATAGATGCTAAAATATGGGATGGAATGAGGTAAACGGGGCTACACAATTATCAGAGAATTTGTTGAATCTGACATTGCAGACTCGTGCAAACTCAGAGTATGGAAAAACAATAAGAGTAAGCTAAAATAAGATTACGAAAATGTTCTTTCCTTTGTTTTTGGTCATCCTCTCAGGCTCAATAAACAAGTGACATAGAGGGCGACAATGCGACCGGTAAATGACTAGAGAGACCAACATTAATGACAACAAAGCATCAGAAAGACGGAAGAATCTTGTGAAATTGTCTACCAATGTTCACGTGCCCGTCAAAAGTCCTTGGTTAAAATGTTCTACTTATTACTGATCCATATGTACAATCATTTTACCATTTGATATAATTTATTAACTAGATCTTAACTAGATTTTTTGTGAAAATTCTGAGGCCTGAGTACTTTGTGCAGATACATTATTGTTATTATGTCTGCTACTTAAATACATTATAAGTGCGGATAGGAAGCCAACAAATGGCATAGCAGCATTGCCCACAAATCCCTAAAGAGAGGGCACTTTCAGAGAAGAATGCTTTCTACACCACCACAAAAACCTTATTAGTGGTTGTTGGAGATTAGTGGTGAATTGTCTTGTCCTGTTGGCCGCATGATTAGGGGTTTAAGACAAACCTCCATCAGATCCTCTGTTGTGTTTCACTGTGTCATCAAATGAATGTACATTGTTCTGAAAGATAGTCCTGCAGTGGGAAATACTTGCATCCACACTTTCTGATTGAAAGCCAGGTGTGTATTTTTATACCGTCATGGCATGCATGCCATGCATTAGAGGGATTTAAAAAAGGTTCATTGTAACCTTTAAGGTAACCTAAAAGATGTCTTGTTTGGAGTGATATTCATCACAACCTTAAACATTAAAATACATTTTTATCCAAGAATCAGGAATCGTTTATTGCCATCATATGTTAGACATACATGGAATTTGACTTGGCGGTTGGTGCATGACGGCAGACAACAGACCACGTAGTGCAGCAGTAAGATAAAAGTAAACTAAAAATTTAATAAAATATATTCTATGGGTTAGTATGCTAAAGCTATGGGTTAGTAAGTTGAGAAATAAAGATAACATTAAAAATAAAAATAAAGATAAAGTGCACCAGCTAAACAGAAAGTGACGATGGAGCTGATGTTCAGCTCCCACTTGAGGTCCTGGGTGATGATGGAGCCCAGGAAACAGAAGGAATCCACAGTGGTGACGGGGGAGTCACACAGGGTGAGGGGGGAAGGTGGGGGTAGGTACTTCCTGAAGTCCACGACCATCTCCACTGTCTTCTAGAGAGACGAACATTAGTGACAACAAAGCTATACATCAGAAAAACTTGTGAATCTTGTGAAATTGTCTATGTTTTGTCTATCTTTCAATGTTCTGAAGTGCCCATTTTCTCTATTGTTGTTGCAGGGTATGGCGAGATCTATCCCGTTACCTTGACTGGTAAGGTGGTGTGTGTCTTGTATGCCATGGTGGGCATCCCTCTCATGCTCCTGGTCATCCTCGATGTGGGCGATTTTCTTGCTATGTTAATGTCCAGGGCCTACATGCACATTTACACCCTGCGCAAAATCCTGCGCTCCAACACCTGGTCACCATGGAATGATCAGAAGAGTGCCAGGCACTCAAGCCACCGGGACTTTTTTCACAACCAAGACATTGTGATCCATGAGCCTCTTGACATTCGGCAGGTACTTCACAGTCAAGCCGACGTAAGACAAAAGTCCATTAAACTCCAAAACAACCAAGAGATATTTGAAAAGATTCTAGCCAGGGATCATTTACTTAGAAAGACTCCACTGCTCAGAACCCTCTCCTGCCCCGAGCTAGATAGGCTGCCAACACCACCCAAAGGATTTGCCATTTGGGACTTCACAGGGTTAGGGGATGAAATGGAAATGCTCAATGTACCCTTTGTACTGATTCTCTTCATTGTGTTTGCCTATATATTGTTTGTCGGTCTGATTTTGCCGTTGTGGGAAAAAGATTTAAAGGGCTTTGACCCCTACTACTTCTGCTTCATAACACTCACTACCATTGGTTTTGGCGACATCATGCCATGCCACCCTAAGTTCTTCATGCTTACTTCACTCTTTCTCATTGTTGGTATGGCCATCATGTCGATGGCTTTCAAGTTAAGCCAAACTCGAATTGTAAGCTGCTACAGCAAATGCATCAAATTCATCAGCAGAGGAAATGTCGAGACTTTTCAAAAATGAACAAAATGACTTATTAAGCAAGAGATTCTCTGTGTTGGTGTTACACACACCAGTTTTGACACAGCTCTAAAGCAGGTGTGTGTGGGAACTTTTAGGTGTATTATTTGTGCTGGCAGTGATAAGCAAAATAAAGTGTGCATGTGCTAAACGCTTTTACATGGGGGAGCACTATTGTGTTCTAAAGCTTGCTACTCTCTGGCAAATGTTTGGCTGTACAGGACTACAGAGGGCGAAACAATAGTCTTGCACCTGATTAAAAATTAGATTGACCAAAGTGCTGTAATTTCTCTACTTTGGCTGGAAGTTGTCATAATTTGGAAAACCCTCAGAACCCGGTGGTTTATTCATCAAATATTTATCTATAATAAAATAGTAAAGAAAACTGCAAAATATGTAGTGTAAACATAAGCACTTTGTATGAATTTGAAGCTATAACTATAGTGTATTGCTATTAACACCAATCTATCAAATACGGCCTGGAATCTGTAAGTAAGAAAAGTAGCGACGAGAGTGTGAGGAATCGAGTTAATATCAGGACGATGTGACCACATGTTCGCACTGATTTCACACTGATTCCATAGCAGATATCTTTTCATAAAAACATGTTGTGATTTATCACCACTGGCACGTCATTAGGCCCATCGTCATCACCGGGGATTGCGCACACCCCTTCGCACGACAGGCGTCCATTTTTCTCTGTATTAAGGTGGCAACCCTAGTAAGCAGGGAATGGGGAATTTATTTTGAGATAGAGTGGGTTTCAGGGTGGAGGAGGTAGGGAGAGACTAACAAAATATAGTCCAGGTAGATTGGAATACATATATTAATAATTCAATAAAAAGGTCAGAAACGCCCTGGTCAGCTTGGAAGCGAAAGCAATCATGCCCAGGTTTTGATAGCAATCCCAAAGGTTGGGTGTAAAATATCAGAAACATTCAAAATAAATAACAATATTGATAGATAGTTAAATGTGAATTGGTCAATCATCAGCAAAAAGCATGAGGATGAGATCCTGGAGGGAGATGGTTTTTGAAAGTGAAGATGGACGTTTCTGAAAATAGAAGATGCATGGAAATGTAAGGCATTTAAAAAATGGAGTTCAGAACAGTTTCCGAGAATAACATCAGTGTGTATTGTGCAGCTTTAGTGAGTGAGTGAGCCAACAGTGAAGTGGAGGTTCAGAATCTTGCACAAATAATATTTGTATTTTGTCAGCATTTCTAAAAATGATCTCTCTTCAATTACTCACCATTTTTAGGTAAATTGTTAGGACATTTTGTGCTGGCCCAAGAATCTAATAGACTTACGAAATCTGCAACAGCAGGTCGAGAATGAGTTCATTTTCTTCAGGCCCTGCTGACTATTTGTTATTGTATATCTTCTAAGTCAAACATGTTTTTTATTCTGATCCTGCGAGGTAGGGTCTCACTGCTGACGTCCTTCCTAAGGCTGCCGAGTTTTGGGAGGGGGTGTGTGCTGACTTTGTCAACTGTTGGATTTAAATAATGTGTGTATGATGTTATGAAATATGATTATGTAGGTCGGACATGTTGTGATTAGATGATAGTGATAATATAATGCTTGCCATGTTGTGTTTATTTGAAGAAGCCACCAGATGGAGCCACTGAGGAGGGTAATTAAATGCCTGGGTTGGGCAGACTGGGTGGAGTGATTTTTGGATGTGCAGCCAATCACAGAAGGCTGTGAAAGTAATGAACAATCCGGCAAATGCAAAAAGGGAAAACACAGGGGAATCTTCAGAATCTTCTGTAACTCCATACTTGATGGTCTGAATAGACCAGGGTGTAAGTGTAAGTATGCAGCCATCCAATGAGACACACCTACAGTCACATGACTTCCTCATCCCTCCTCTATCCGCTCCACCCCCCTTCTATAATACCCCCCCTTCCCTCCCTCTATGAAGGAATGATTGTTTGTAATGTAGAAGTTTCCCATTAGCATGATATCTTCAATATGTACACTTTCAGCTCGATTTAATGATTTAGCTCTAACGAGCTTCATGACATTATGAAGAAGTTTCTGCCCCACGTCATTGGAAACATGTGGCAGTAATGATACCAGAGCACACGATGGTGTTTACCAGCTTTCTACGGTTTGACAGGAAGGACGGTGCATTCCCAAGGTGTTCCTTTCTCTCTCAAAGCTTTCAGGGTCAAGTAATAAATCAAAGCATGTTATTAGAGAAACTAATACAATTACATTAGCTAAAAATATAATTTACTACAATTCTTGCGGGAAAACCTGTGGTTTATTGCCTTTTTTGTGATCATTTTTCCTTTTCTAGGCACAAATAACCAATACACCCTTTCCAAGAAGGATGCTTTTCTTTTATCCATGACCAAGATGGAAAGAAAATAAGCAGCATGAGTGGCTGAGATCATCTCTCAATCTATTCCAAACTTCCCAAGTCTGGATGTGCCACATATGCCGTAATTACAGAATAATTGATACTATTTGCTTATTTTCTGGACATTTGAAAGGGAACTTGACTAAAGAGGGTTTCTCAAACACGTTTATGTCCCCTCTGTAGAGAGAGATACTTCATGGCAGCTCATTACCTCCTGGTTTCTCAAGACTTTAAGACCTGTCTGATCCTCTTGTGTGTTCATGTCACCTGTCGTCTTTCCAGGTTCCATTATGGAAAGGAGGCCGTGTGGCTCAGGGTCCAAAGCTGTTTTGCTCTTCATCTTTTTATAATGTTGGAACATAAAATATGTTCCAGGGGATGGGAAACGGTTCTTAGCATTTAGAATATTAAGGAAATGCTTGAACAGAGATGATAGTCCAAAAAGATGTGTTAATGTAACACATCTCTGATATTCTGACTCCGTGTTACTGTACCAAAGGTTGTCCACCAGATGTCTCTATACGGTAGGTATCAAACCTTCTACTGCATGTTCAGCTTTATCAACCACATACTAAAATACTAATGGCTTTCACTGTACTCTACTTAAAATATCATAATCATTTATAACAAATGATGCTAGATAATGTACCAATATGCTGCAAATATTAAAAGGATGCAGGGCACAATAGGGTGTATTTGTCAACAAATAAAGGCATAAAGAAACATTTTCTTTTGTTTTCTGAACAACATCATGATGTACTGTAGATGTGATGGGTAGAGCTCTCCCCCCCCCCCCCTGCCTGTTTGGCCACACCACCTTAATTGGTGATGCCTAACAGGTGTGACCAGGTGCTCTTTAAATGGAAGCTTTTGCCCCACTAGAGCTAGAGCTAGAGGGGCTTGCTGTAGGTCTCCCACGGCATAGGCACAGCACTCACCACGTGCGGATGGGTTTGAGCGGAATCTAGAGGTATGTCAGGGGTTTTCTGTTTCATGTTTTAATATGCTCTTTTAGCAGTGAAATGTTTATTGCCGTTATTTACCTTTTCTTTCTTTTGTACAGGAAATGATCAGGTGGTGCAACGCTGAGCCTGGTCACTGCTGTTTTTGCCTTTTGATTTAAAATAGATTATGGTTACCCGGATTATATAGTATTTTTGATTATGAATTGCTAATTTGTTTTCTTTCTGGGTTAGTGTCTTTGTTTTGTCCTACATAAACAACCATTACTGTGCCCTATACTGGGGGTCCCTTTAATGCCAGTGCAGGTGGGCATATAGTAGGCCTACAGGGGGTGGCTCACGAGGTGGAAGGCCCTTTCAGTTTATTTTGCTTGTTTGCTGTGTTTTAATTCTTTTTGATTTGCTGTGTTTTCTTTCCTTTGACCTGGTGGTGGCCCCCTTGTCCCCTTTCACTCCCCCGCCCCTGTGGGCCTCAAGTAGTCACCTTGTACTGGTAGGGTACCCCAGTATAGTAATCCTTTTTCAAAGCATAGATTATATTTTGCCATAAAACCAACCAATGTTTTTGGATTGATTATTCCTTTTCTTTTAAATATTAAACCTACTTGTAAATAAAAAAACATTGTTACAAAACTGGAACTTCACCTCTCTGCTCCCTTTCTTTTCATTACAACTGATATTCTTTGGGTGAGAGTCCCAAAGTGACGTTGTCACCCTTGTGACCAGGCGAACGGCCGCCCCGGTTACATAGACATGAAACAAATGGTTAATGGTTCCGTATTTATTTATTTTATTTTGTACCATTTTTGTTTTGGATCCTTGCTTAAAACCTTGCACCTGGTCTTGACTTTTTAACAACGGTTGACACCCAGAAATGGGTCTAATTGACAGATAATTCCATTAAGTTCATAGATAGTAAAATTCTATCCACTCAGTCCTTCATCAAATATGTACGGCTTTACTTCAAGCTAACCATTGATCAGTAAGTACTTTTCAACTCTGATCAATTAAGAAGCTCAAAAAGTGTATCCATATGTATGTGTTCATTTGCCTTTTTGATTTAAGACCTGTCATTAAAATTATGAACAGTTGGAATCTTAATCAACACATTGAAGTTGTGTCTGTTATGATTATTTTAAGAGTTAAAGTGACATTGTTGTCTGTGTTTACATTAGACACAAAGAAGCTTATTAGTGTGAAGCCAGACCCAATGATGACCTGTGAGCTCTGTTAGACGCAAGACTACATTCAAGTCACATCAGGTCACTTTTGCTCTTTGCGTCGTCTATTGGCTCGGCTGTATCTCGTGCTCTGATCTGATGTGGTACTGGTTTGATCTGACAGGGATCTACAAATAAAGGTTGACTGACGTCAGCAGCGGGTCCAGTCAGTAGAAAGACAGCATCTCCTCCTCCCAGCTGTGCTCGTGAAGCTGCTGTTGGCCCTGGCGCATCGGAGGTAAGAATTCTTAGTGAGTTTAATTTTTCCCTTCTGCGCTGCTCCATATAGACTGGAGGCTCTGCCAAAGTGACTGACCCATACGTGCAACTTGTGCCTCTTCAGGGAGACTTGTGATCCGGTCCATTATCTCTCTGTGTTCGGGACTAGCACCATGGGGGGATTAGATGCGCTTCGGCAGCTTAATTTGATCAAATGGCTCCGAGAGGAGAGACAGTCGAGGAAACTGAGTCTCTTCATTGTTTTCGTCGCTTTGCTCTTGGATAACATGCTGCTGACTGTAGTCGGTAAGTGCACTGCTTGTTCCACCTCCCACATATCTACATAGTATTTTTCTTGTTTCATGTCATTTTCCTATGCAACAGGTAGTGCAGTATAACGATCTGTCCAAATGTGCCAAGTTAAAGCGCGCAGATCAGCGCGTTCCGTCTACTGAATTAATTCCTCACCAGCCCACGTACGGGATTCCAAACCTGTGCTGTGTAACACATGAAGTATACTGACAACGTAATAATGTTGTCTCTAGTTTATGCCTAAAAATTGGTCGAAATGGATTTATTTACTGATTAAAGTCTGTGATTTAAAAACACCCGCTGGATCGGATTGGAGCTCATTACAGATATTACGACTCTTCATCTGACCCTCAAGAGAGGGGATAGTCCTCAAAATGCCCAAACAATCCCTCTGAGCGGATTGTGCATGCATGTGTGTGTATTGGCTGGATTACATAGTAATATAACACCCCACTATTACTAGCACTTCTCCCTCGATGCAGAAGTCTATTGGCAAAGGAGACTGGATCTTTTCCCCATATGGAAACATGTTTTTATTTACAACATCCTGAATTAATACCAAGCACATACGTAGTTTGAAGCAGACCTTGGCACTTGATGCAAAATTATTGATTTCATTTTATTAATGAAAATAACCAGAATAAATATGACAGATGTTGGTAAACAGCCATTGAAGTCCAACCCAACAGTTCCTGCAGTATTCAAAATATGTGATCAACAGTTTATATCCTTTTGGAATTGTATGAATGACAGTGCTATGAAGTCCATGGCCAATAAACTCAATATTTTAAACATCAATCATTTAATTAATTACTTTATAGTAAAATGCGCTATTAGGAACTAACTGTCCACAGTCATATTTTAAGGACTTGATAGGTTTGTCAATTGAGAAGAAGAGTACATATATATATTTATTTAAAGGGTGTGGCACCAGTGGTATGCTTTTAAAGAAAGAAAACAAAACCAGTCAAGAGAACGCAACCTAACATTTCTTTGTATTTTCATATTATGTTTATAATATTTATTTAATTAAAAATGTTGGTGCATTTTTCTCATAAGCTTTTTCCTTTTCTCATTTTCTGTAGCCACTGTGCTGCCTGATAGCTCTGAAGAACCCCCCTTGTTCTCTGCTCACATGTGTTGGACTGCCATCTAGATTAGCATGGTGCTAGTGAGCATCAGTCAGTGCTCCTGTCAGTTTATTGCACCCATTTCTTCTTTCCTCTTTGTGCCCGCTAGTTCCAATCATTCCCAGTTACCTGTACAACCTGGACGAGTCAGCAGACGTGACGGTGAAGAATATCACCCCGCCGCAGCAGGATCCTCCAGCAGCCTTCCACAGCATTGTGTCTCTTTACGACAACACCATAAGGTCTCCGGGCTCCAACACCACCATAAGGGCTACGGACGTGGTTCCTTCGCCTCCCGCTGCGACAGAGCTGCCAGACAACTCCTCTGAGTGCCCCCAGTCTACCAGCAAGCTGCTCGATGAGAACGTCAAAGTGGGAATGCTTTTTGCCTCCAAGGCCACCGTACAGCTGATAACCAACCCCTTCATAGGGCCCCTCACTAACAGGTAGGGTCTGCCGTTGGGCCTTTCTCGGTGTTGATGCTTTAAGTGGTTATGGGTTTTGCATGAGGAAGCTGGTTTTTATGTTTTACCTTTGTTTATAACAAAGGCAACAACAAGGTTATTTGAGGGATGCAATGTTTGAAGAGCCAGTTGAATTTGTAACATAGGATTAGACTTTTGTTACGTAATTTCCATCTGGTTACTTTAAATATGGTCAATAGTAACACTTTTTACATCGTATGCTACTTTGGGAGCAACATGTACTTTGGTGAGGATCGGATGAGACATTTAATACAAGTAGAGGAATGGGGTTGTGACCAGATGTGGAAAGAAGAAAACTAAATTGTTTTATTGTTGGTTGAGGTTTGTAAATATGGCCAGAAATCAAGACCAAATTACATTTATGCTGTTATGTTATTGTACATGTTGAAGAGTCCATTTTCAGATATTAAAACTAAAAGCTTATGGTAAACAAATCCTCTCGGATGTTGTCCAAAACAGATCCAACAGAATTCCTTATTGTGTGCGATTGCATGTGTACTTGACTATTTTCATGGAAGGCTTGTTGGGCTGACGCAGCTGATGGGATGGCAACTGAGAAATAAATGCACAGCTTCTGCATGGAAAACCAAATCAAGTCTTTATTTAGAATTAATGCATCTTCCATTTTCAAATTCTGGAATGCAGGGAATTCTATGAAAAAATAAAAAACCCAATTCTTTACCTGGACATGTTAATTGCAATCATTTTGCATTATAGACAACTGGAAAAGTGAAACAAATCTGGTGAGAAACCAATAGTGGAATGCCAGGCAGAGAACAAAAACGCTTGGTACTAACATTAAGAATTGCTGCAAAGCTTAACCTGCACAGAGTTAGGAAAACACACGGACCAAATACAAAGGGTAGATGAGGAAATAAGGTGGAGGGCGGAGGACAACAACCCAGGTGGGAAACACACAGTCCCAAAAAAGAACAACAGATTTCTGGAGTATTAAAACACATTATACAAGAAGCAGGGCGAGAGGTTCCCGATCGTTCTTCAGAGCTGTATCCCCATACCACTGAGTACGATGGTCCACCATCAATAAATCACAGAGTTTGAAGGCGAAGACCAGAGAATTCTCCTTGACTATTTCCGTTTGGGCCATGAGGAAGGACCTCAGGGATCTGCGGTCTCCGTCAAACTGACGTTAGAGATGGGTTATGGGGGTCCATAGAATAAAAAAACTGTGAAGACTTCAGTCGAATTGTCTGTCATGGTAAATATTTGATCTGATAGATGTTAACTACCTTGTATAATCTCATATAATCTGTGTAACATGCTAATGGCACTAGCATGCTGTCTAGGCTAGTGCTAGGCTAGTGTCAAACAAATGAACAGTAAATCGAGTAGCTGGCTGTAGGAAGAGGGAGATTGGGAGCTTGTATGTTCATGATAACCTAATCAAGCCATGTCTTACCATCTGATCTTGCATTATTACAAGCATATTACAAGTTATGCTGTATCTTCTCAAGGTGAATGTCTGCCATATCAACTGGCAGATAATATGGTTCACTGTTCGCCAGGCCATGATAGTAGTGAATATCCTATTTATTTTAACAGGTTTGGTACTGTGGAGTTCTGAACCTCTGATCAACAAATTGTTACCATCAGCCCTGCTGGGCACAGAGGTCATAAAAAGTTCAATTATAAAGAATTTAATAACAGAAGTAATAAGCAATACAGTTACAAAGTGAAATAAAGTATGAATATTTTGCGAAATAGAGAAGTCCAAGTCTCATATGACCATCAATATTGGTTCACAGGAGACTTCCGCCTGCCTCTGGGTCGCGTCCCTTGTGCAGTTGTATGTGATTGGCTGCACATTCGAGCCCAGCTCCTCCCTCATGAATTCCTTTCTGCTCCAAGGCATCACCTGACTCCCTCCTTGCTCCATCCGATGGCCAGATCAGTTCGTCATCCAGATCTCATCATTGTTCCTTGCTGACACGCATCATTGACCCGTAAACACTGGACTGACCGTACCTGACTCATGACTCATTGTACTAACTTTCTGGTTCTTCAAGTTGCAAGAGCGATTCTGAATTTGGAAACTCTTCTTTGTGCACCAAAGCCATGTCTAGGAAACATTCTCAGGATAGAGACTCTCACTACACCGGGATGATTCTATACCAATTTCAAATCACTTCCATTTTCTTTTGCTATGTAAGCTCAAATAAACGCCGCTGTGCCTGCTTGGGGCTCTAATTGGTTTTTGGTTGCTTACACGTTTGTCGCACCAAACCGTATGATTAACTGTTAGGAATTGACTTTACTGCTTGGTTTGTTTCCATTATTATAATAATGCTTCTTTGATGAACTTTCAGTCTGCAGATTTTAGCCATGAAGCCAGCGTCTTTGGGATTGTTAAAGAGTAAGGCCTGTACAAAAAGTGTCACAAGATAACTTCTTTTGCGATCTGGAGACACATAATTCAAATGTTGTTGGACTTTTTGCAATCATAACGGTACTGTTATTTTGCCATATTTTGTTCAATATACTGTAAAAAGCGGATTCTTTTAAACAGCATTTGCTAACAGCTGACAATCGTTAAATATATCTCTATTTTTTTTTCTTGCAAGTTAAGCCTCCACATTGAACACAGAGAGTTTAAAGGTGTAAAGGTTCAGAGGAGAGGGATGCTGAAACATTACTGGCACACTCTTCAAACACAGCATTTAGTGTCTCAGATGAGACCTCAGATATGCTGTAATTGAGGCAAAGAGTATTTTTCATCACCTTCTCCTGACAGAGGACAACACAAAGCAATTCAAGCATGTCAGGTGTCTATGGGGAACAACAGCTCTGATGGCCATGGCAGCTTTTAGCATTAAACTGATGGAAGATGTTGTCATCCTCCTCCGGTTAATATGTCCTGCTAACGAATGTAACGGGCAAGGATGTTATTTCCATTTGAAAAATGGGTTTATTTGTTTTTGCCATTACTTGACACCCATTTACTACTAGGTTTATTTTGGCATTTCGATTATAATTTGGTGTTACTACCTAGTTGTGTTACTCGCCTTATGCATACTTATTTCTTTTCATATAATAATCATATCACTGACATTCTATAGGTGTCACTCCATAAGAGACAATAAGTCAAAAAGAGAGAATTTCAGCTATGCATTTCAGCTATATGTTTGTTTAAAACTCACAAACTAATTACGGTTTACAGTACAAATTTAGTAAGTCTTTCCTTTTTGTCCCTTTTTAGAATAGGATATCAACTTCCCATATTTGCTGGCTTCTGTATCATGTTCGTGTCTACCATCAGTAAGTTCTAATCAACATGTCATAATTATCAGACAATCTGAATGCTAGCCTCATGCCTGATGTCTTTTTCGTCTTCTGTTGTGAAGTGTTCGCCTTCTCATCAAGCTACACTCTGCTGTTTCTGGCCAGATCGATGCAAGGTGTGGGCTCCTCCTGCTCCTCTGTGGCTGGTAAGGCCCCCTTTGCTCTATTCTTGTGTGAGCCTTATGGTTTCGAAGTGAAGATCCCTAGGAACCTTTGGAAAGAGTGTAATGTTCACAGGACAGAGGCAAGTTGCTTCCTACAGCAGTAAATTGCTTTGCTCCATGACTGTAATACACTGAAGCACCTTGTACAATCCCACAGCCAAACTATGCCTTTATGGGACAAAGAGGTCCGCTAGTTGCTCTTTTTGTCATTACTAAAACTAATGTGAGGGTTTTGGAATTAAAGTTATTTAGGAGCAAATTATGAAGTCATAATCATCATGAGAATGTCATGTGAATGACAAAATGTAAAACTGACACAAAAAAAGTGTTTTGAAGAAGAACCTGTTGACGTGTGTTTCAGGGATGGGAATGCTTGCGAGTGTGTACACAGATGATGAGGAGAGAGGCCATGCTATTGGGATCGCCCTTGGAGGTCTGGCAATGGGAGTGCTAGGTGTGTACACATATGTATTTACATAGGACGGCTCTGGTTTAGAAAGGTAGAGACAAATATTGTCTGGCTCCACAGCGCCTCTAGTCTGCATGTCAAAGTGTTCTTGAGCAAAAAAATACTCAGACCCAAATTACTTCCAAAGGCTTTCTGAATGTGTCATCCATTGTGTCCGTCACAGTTGGGCCTCCATTCGGCAGTGTAATGTACGAGTTTGTTGGGAAGACGGCACCTTTCCTTATCCTGGCATTCCTGGCTTTGTTTGATGGAGGTAGAGTAACATTGTTTCTTCTAACCAAGAACTGTGACTGTAGCAGGAATCGAAAGAATAATGTCATTGTTTAACATGAATTCATATTTTTTGAGACACTATCTGAAGATATCTTGTCGCTATTAAAGGCTTAAATGACGTTGGTGCCCTGTGTCTTCACAGCTCTGCAGCTCATTGTTCTTCAGCCCACCAAGGTGGAACCAGAGGTGAGTTTGTTTGCCATGCTAATTCACTTCCTGATCTTTATTTTAATTTAAGATAACCTTTATATATCATGTTATTGACACTTGTTTAATGAATATTAAATAGAGGAAGTGTGAAGAGAAACAGAAGGTGGATGGCATGTAACAAGGTATTTTCGAGTTAGTGTTAAATACACTATTTCAAAATCACTATTTTAAGTATTTGTCAGCTAAAGATGGAAATATCAAGGTTCGTTGTGCACTTTGTGTGCTATAAAGCCAGTGTTTCCCCTACTGTTATAACAGCAGGGCCCCTGAGCACAAGAGTAGTATTTATAGTAATAATAGTAGTAGTAATAATGGCGGCACGGTGGTGTGGTTCTTAGCACTGTCGCCTGACTGGGTTCAACTCCACCCAGTGGAGTTCACTTCACTTCTCCGGGTACTCTGGCTTCCTCCCACAATCCAAAGACCCGTCAACCAATCCAGGGTGTATCCTGTCTCTCGCCCAGAGTTGGCTGGGATAGACTCCAGCCCCCCGCGGACCTGAGTACAGGATAAGCGGGTTGAAGATGGATGGATAGTAGTAGTCGTTGTAATATTAGAATGAGCAAAGAATAAATATTCCAACAAAACAGCATCATTCTGAGCTTCCTGTTAAGATATGCGTATCATGTCATGTATACACGCATCATGTATCTCATGTAGTATGGTGTTTCTGTGCATTTGTCCTTCACAGAGTCAGAAGGGCACCCCGCTGTTGACACTAATGAAAGATCCATACATTATAATCGCAGCTGGTAAGAAAATAAGCAGTTATTCCTCTTTAGAGAAGCATCAGTGGGATGCTGTGTTTTATAATGGTGCTATACTGTGTATATATATATATGAATGAATGCTTCATACCGTTTTTTGCTACAATCTGCACTAATCTGTTTGAAAATACTCTAAACAATACTCCTACAAGTTAGTAAATATAATATGCAAATTAGTCCAGAAATGTGCACACGGAGGTGTTATGTACATTCTTAGCAGCGAAGCAACATGTGTTAGCCGACAAAGCCGAGACGAGGCTGAAGATGTGCGCACCAGGGGTAGGTGGTAGGGGGTAGATGTGCGGACCACAGTTTGTAAATACAAACTTTTATATAAATGTTACAACATAAAATGCTTTAAACACATTCATTTGTGGGTTTCTATTACATTTACAGTATTTAAAACAGACTCGTTTTATATTTGTATATGCAGATATTTGTGAATTTCTTATCTTAATACATGGATTTTGTTTACATTCTAATGACAATTTTAGTTTACACTGACCCAAGACAGCAGTGCAATCCAGACTTAATGTGAGTTCATGAACTCTATTAAAAAAAAATCTGATTATTAATAATGGAATTTTGAAATCATATAAATAGATTGCATTATCATTATTATGTTACATCCGGACAGGATATCAGGGGGCATCCTGCAAATAGGGGCTTTTTCTAGGTTTTCCCAATTCACCCCCACTGTCTGGGTTAAACATCTGTCCATCAGTCAAGGGTTAAACACCTTGCACTCACCGAGAATAACATCACTCACACCAAAGACATGCAGGAGATCTGCCCAGCAACAGGATTCAAAACGCAAAGCTCACATTCTACCCCAACTCACACACCTGATCCAATGGCTTCCACTTAAGTCGAAGTAAGAACAGGCTCTCTTCACCTCTGGCTCCCTGTGTCATTCACGGCAGGAATCTCTCAAACTCAATATTAATATTTCTGAATAGATGTTTTCAATTGGAATGATGAATACCGCTTGACATAATTAAAAGTACATTTTATTGGCATTAGCAAGTAACAAAGATTTTGTGCTTCAAGTGGTTCAAGTCCCAATCAAGGTCTCTTTTGACAGGCGAGACTCCCATGACTTCTGTGTTGGGGAACAACTTAATATGCAGCACAGAGAAAAAACATCCCCACGGTCAAATGTATGTGACATCATTTTTCATCACACGAATGATGACAAACGTGCCATCAAACGCACTTGTTTTGATGGATACCTCATGGGTACGCTAGCACAAACGTATAGGGCGGCTAAATAGCATTTGGTGCTAGTTAGCTTTCAAATCACGTCAATTACTGTAGCAACACGGTAATAAAGAGTGCAGGCTGTGTTTGTATGTGTGTCTATGTGCAAGTGGTGGAGAATGGAGATGTACCAAAGACTAAAAACAGACCATAATTGACACTGTGTCCACTTATCCTCAATCTTCCTCTCCAGGTGCCATTTGTTTTGGAAATATGGCCATTGCAATGCTGGAGCCGACGCTGCCCATCTGGATGATGGAGACTATGTGTGCCAGGAAATGGCAGCTAGGTATTTAATAGTTCTCATATGTATATCCCAAGTTTAGGTCAATAGAAGTATAAAAGAGCAGAGAGGCAAATGAATGCTACATTTTCACATCAAACGTTTAGTTGGTGACCTGACGCAGTTCAACAGCGTCACTGCTTCCTCCTGCTAGATATTTCCTATGCAGAAGCTCCCTACCGTTTCTGCTGTTATTGGTTTGTTCCAGTTGGTTGTATATGAAGTCTAGGTCAGATAAAAAGGGATGGGTGAGGAACAGGATATTAGGATGCCATGTGCTGGCAGGTGGAAAGCAGACAATGGAAGATGTACAGCAGCTCGGTGATGAGGCACTGATAGAGATCTGCTTATCATGGAGAGCCTTCCCACACCTTCATATCTCACCTGTGTGTGTGTGTGTGTGTGTGTGTGTGTGTGTGTGTGTGTCTGTGTTGCCCAGGCGTTGCTTTTTTACCAGCGTCCATCTCCTACCTTATTGGAACCTACATCTTCGGCACGTTGGCGCACAAGATGGGGAGGTAGTGAGAGAAATAATCCTTATCTACTCTCTCTCTCTCTCTCTCTCTTTCTCTCTCAGTCTAGATGGGATATCTCTTTCCGCTCCTCTAAATTACTTTTCAGTGTTTTTTATGTTTGTGGGACTGGCTTCATTGAGGCCTCCATAATGCAGGTTACACAGAGCATTGGGAGGGAAAGCAAGAAGAGGATCCATTATAGATATTGTAAAATCGTTTGTTCCGTTACATCAGGTTTTCGGAAATGTTCTATGATGGAGGATTTGTGTTTCTGTAAAATAAATTAAAAAAATTAAGAAGAATATCTTTATTAACTGGGAGAAAAGGGAGAAAGTTTGGAATGAGGAGGATTTCAGCATTCATTTCTTGCAAGTCATGATGGTGATTTCCAATTACATGACAAAGAAAATCACCTTGTTGGAAATCTGCGTCTCTTTCTGCCCAACGTGTTATCCCCTTCACATGAATCCCACCGTGGACTAACAATAAAAACTACTCCCCACAATATTAAATACACATTGTTTATCCACACATTTAGCTATCCGCAAAACTCTGAATATATTGTTGGTATAGGTTGGTAAACTTAAAACAACTCTGTGCACTAAAACTTAATGAGTTGATGTGCAAAGCATAACCAAGGGAAAATATAGTGTAAAACCTAGTTCGACATGTGACTGTAATATGCATGTAAAAGTAAGACACTGACAAAAAAGGGGACAAGAAGTCATTCCCATTGAGCTTTAGACCGAGTTAAGTTGTAAGTTTGAGCAGATAACACTGACTTGTCCTCTCTCTCACAGATGGCTTTGTGCTCTTATTGGAATAACCGTTGTTGGAATCAGTGTAATATGTGTAAGTATGAGGCTGACCCCTGCAGCATTTCCTCTGTGGCTCATTGAAGAGTTTAAATGTGTAATAATAAAAATAATCTAACTATATTCTCATCAGCCAGAGGAAACACAGCAGTACATCCTTTAATGTGGATTTTCAAGTGCTGTAATATGTAGTGTGTGAGGTTCATTTTCTCAAAACCATTTTATAATGTTTAATGTGGGGGAAAAGAGTCATTGTTGGATTGAACCGATGTTTTGGCATTAACGTGTGTGGGGTAATCAAACAACCGCAGTTAGATGATGTGTTAAATGATTGTAAGACTGAAAGCATCTGTTCTCTATCGAGGCGTCGCTTGTTCACCTTCACATACAGCACCGAGGGATGTACCTTCTGATATTTCTCTCCATTCCAGGTCCCACTTGCCAAAGACATCTACGGTCTGATTGTTCCAAACTTCGGTGTTGGTTTTGCTATCGGTAGGTCTGCTGAAAGGAGTACTGCGCTAAACGTACGTCCCCCTGTGAGTGTGTGAGTCATTGTCTGCGGTGCGTTACAGGCATGGTGGACTCCTCTATGATGCCTATCATGGGTTACCTGGTGGACCTGCGCCACGTGTCTGTCTATGGAAGTGTGTATGCCATTGCCGATGTGGCTTTCTGCATGGGATTTGCTTTAGGTAAGTATACTTTGACACAATGATGCACTAATCTAAAGGTTATGATACTGCTAAAGTGAGGTTGAAAACAGACGCAGGGAGTCCAATCACTGGAAATAATTTCATTATCTTGTTTGTCCAAATTCAATTCTGGTTTCATTGTTATTACAATAGCCATGCGAGTTTGCAGGGTATTGAAAAGTGAAGCATTTTCCAGCCCTGATTTTGTAGTTATTGTTGTTTATTTTTTGAACCCAAATGCATCATACTGCCAGATGGTTTGGTGCTCCAAAGCTTCACACTACGATGCTCTACATCCCACTCTATTTTCACTTTTTTATGTGAATGCTCTGTTTCATGCATAGTGACTTTTCAAAAAGGAACTGACTTCACAAGGAAGGTGTGTTTGTGCAACCAAAGCCCTCATGATGCTTTCCAATCCTTTAGTAGATTTCACCAGATATTCAGACATGTTAAGATACTAAAATTCTCAGTTCATAGGTAGCGTTGATCTGAAGAACTGAAGAGCGGTTCTTCACTTCGACACATACTGTCAGGTGTTTTCTCTAAGGTTTCTTCCCTTTTTTTCCCCATTGAAGGGTTTTTTCAGTTTTTGGGGAGTTTTTCCTGTGCCGATGTGAGGGTTTCGGGACAGAGGATGTCTCATGTGTACAGACTGTAAAGCCCTCTGAGGCAAATTTGTAATTTGCGATTTTGGGCTATACAAAATAAAATGAATTGAATTGAACTGATAAGCCATCAGTCAATGGCCCTCGCTGGAGTGCTAGCATAGCGACATGCTAACCAGATACGTTTCTATGTTACTTCAATGTTGTAACAGACAATGATGAGTATTGCTGGTACCTGTTCATGGCATTGCAGTTGTGTTTGGGGAAAGTGCTTGGTGGACTCTGACTGGACATCATTGCTCTACTGACTGCACCGGCCAAACTACGCTGTTTAAGGCAGCACAAGTCACAACAGAAATATTTTTTTGTGTCCATTTTGCTTCTTCGCCACGGTTGTCGTACTTTTCTGTTTGTAATGATGAAGGAAAACTATTTTTTTCTCTTTCAATAATAATTTGGATTTTGTATCAACTATGTTGTTTTATAGCTTCAAACATATCTTCCTGGACGGAAGTTTGTTTTAAAAAGAAAGCATGCTTGAAGGACATAAGTGCATGTTGAGGCATGCCAACGGACGGTAGAAGGGTTTGTGGTTTGAAGCTTAAGAGCACGAACCACACATCAGCGTTTACTTGTGTCCTACCATGAGCCAAACATACCTAGCGAGTGTGGCGTCTGTCCCCGACTCCTGCAGGTCCATCCATCGGAGGAGCCATAGCTGAGAGCATCGGCTTCCCCTGGCTGATGACTATTATCGGGATAGTGGATATTAGCTTCGCTCCTCTCTGCCTCTTCCTCAGGAATCCACCAGGACAAGAAGAGAAAATTGTAAGATCCAAAAATCACTGTCAATGTCAATCGAATTCACATAAAAGAAAAAAAAATATGAAATCTCTGGAAGACAATTTGAACATACGTCATTGTGAAAATGTTCTTGTTTGGATGCATCGATGGTTTTGGATAGATGACACATTGTAAAACTCCCAACATATTTTTTTTAACTAAATGACAATATTGTTGATGAAACATAATCTTTCAAACAGATGTGCACACACGATGCACTTTGAGAATGTTTCATCTCACACAACCAAAACACATTATGTCCATATTATATTTAAGGATTTTCTGTTAGATATTTTCAGTAAGATCACCATTCCCAGCTGGTGTACTAACAGGTGAATATGAGAGTAAGGACACAGACTTTCAGAGAGCCAGACAAATGTGTGAAGAAAGAAATGTAAGACAAAAAAATATATATATATAAGTGAATATGTTATTCAAAGCTAGAATAAAAACTGAATCAAAATCATATTTGTCCCAATAGAGTTTAAGTTCTATTTCAAATGATAGAAACTTTAGGCCTGCAGTGACTTTTCTGTCAGGAGGCCCCGGATTGTACTGAATTTCCTCTTAAAAGAAGAAAGACACTCTCAGTGATGAAGGTTATTAAAACACTTTTGTTCTATTATCTTAAGAGATTAAAATGGAAAAACGTCTTCCCCCCCCCCTCCCTATAACCCATGGCTTCTCTGTATGGGTATTCAGAGCCAGTGAGCAACACACTTTCAAAACAAAAATTGAAAAACCTTCACTGCGCGAAGCGGCATTAATGATTGACTGCGTTAAACACAACAATAAAGCGTTTAACTTGCACAGCAACATTTCTATTCAAGACTTCTCAGGAACGCAGATCCTCTCATATTTACAATCTTCAAACTGTGAATGAATGACCTTCCATCATTGGGCGCCATTTGGCTGCGTGCTTATGACTGAGGCCCTTGATGCTGCAGCTCCATCCCTCTGCCTTTCTATGCATTGGTTTGTCTCCATGCAACATCTGCTTTCATCCGCCCCTCGCTCCTTCATTACATTGGATTTGAATTTACCGCCCATATGCATCAAGTACAATGTGAGTGTGCAATATACAAACAGAATGGGTTGCCCAAAATGTCTCTGCATTTCTAGTGGGGAAAACGCTGTAACTTAATCCACATAATCAGGGCCATGTGTGTTTGATCTTATTTAATGGACAGCTGCATGAGCACAATATAATGAATCCTGATCTCTCGTGTTTGGAAATAAAACTCCTGCGTTAGATAAAACACGATGAAGTCCATTTCACGCTGGCTTAGAGCTCGAGAAATGTGCTTTCATTTCATCGCCCTGTAGCAGTGCCCCTACAATGTCTTTTTGATTGCACTGCCAGAGGTTAACAAAGGGAGGAGTTTTCAATGTTTTAGGGAACATCAATTTAAGATAGAAGGGGGGGACATTTCTGTGTAGTAGCAAAATGTTTCACTCAACAAAGCCCTTTGCCTGTAATTCTCTTTTCAGGCTATTTTGATGGATACTAACTGTTCAATGAAGACAAGGTCCTACTCCACACAGGGGACGTACTACCAGGGTGAGAACATGGATCCAGAATATGATGATTATGATTAACAGGACACCAGCCACGCAGGTTAACCCTTCAGAGGATCTATTTTGTTGTACAAAAAGGAACACAGAAGAAAAAAAAACTGTAATTTAACATAACAGCCAAGATATTTCCATGTGAATGTCCTGCATTCTGTCTTCACTGTTCTTTGTCCTCTTAGAAGTTTTACTGGAGCAAACCGAAGGTGTTCTTGATCTGTGGTTGCAAGTATTTTGTGTGAGAGATTTGTTTAGCCAACAGCCTTATTCAGTGGAGAGATTTGTCAAAAAGCCACTTTTAGTTAGTAGAAGGGGCGAAGCAACATGTTTCCTTTACTGGTTTATTTTGGATACAAATCTTTCTTTATTTATGTGTTAGCTATTAGCTATAAGTCTCCTTTTTGTACTGTTTGTCCATGATACTGTCTACGATATATTAACAGATCGTGTGTTGATATTTGATGCTATGTTTGGTTTGAAGGAAGACTTGTTGGTCTGATCTATGGTCCTGGTTTGCGTCGATGCAGCTACAGACGTTTCTTTGCCCAGGTGTTGTGGCCGAAATGCTTGGTAATGTCAACAGAATGAGGAATGTGTCCTAAAACCACACATATTTCCTCCTTATAGAAGCTATAGAAACTTGCATTTTGGCAACTCGGTTAATAAAATCATAATGTAATCTTTGTATTTAATAAATCATTCAAACTGTAAATTCTTAAATAGTGGCCTTTATTTACCTCAGTGGAAAAGATGAAGAGGCCCCTGAACAGACTTTTATTAGGGATTCAAAACTTTAACTTCTGCTTTCTATATAAGCCTCCATCAAGTAAGCATGTGCATTTCCACAGCAGCAATTGCATCAATTGAAGGTAAAAATGTTTTACCCATCAGTCTCTTGTCAAAATACCTTCCCAAAATGGGTTCATTTTGGGAACAAAACTACATTGTTAGATTCAGAAAAAGATCATGCTTATAATAAAGTCTGTTTGTAATGTAAAATAAAATAACATAGCATAGTTTATATAATGCATTGAAAGCCTATGACACCTCAGGAATGGGCATTTTAGGACATGTTTATCACTTAATAAAAAAAGAGTCAGTGACATCATTTTAGAACTCTGCTGAAGGGGATTTTCTCATAGATCTGACTTTTCACCCTTTTTTTACATTCAATGCTTCTTGAGGTTTTCCCAATGAAGATGCCAACATCTGTCTTGATATTTTGAGATGTCATAGCACCATGAATTGGAAAGACAAAATGTCATTGTGCTTATACATATGTAATCATTGGTGCGGTTGGATTGCTGCTGCACCGTGCTTTGCTTTGTGTGTAAAAGCTGTGACACCAACAGTTCCTTGATAAAAACATGTTGTGAATCTTAGGAATGATTTCTTCTACCTTATTTAATACATTTTGAGTTTTGCCCCAAAAACAGAATATCAGAGACAAATACGGAAAGCAGGAGGCAATGTTCTTAAAAAGAATGTGTACATCAACGCTATGAATGTCTCTGAACTATTCTGAACAGCCTTACATGACCTTACGTCTTCTTCACTCTTGTAGCTTGTACTCAACATACAACGTCATCTTGAGAAAGCATCTCCTTAACAGGGCTTACATCTACCGTCGCCATTTCTGTAATAAATTGACTCTTCTTTGCTGATCTTTTGGCATCTTGATGAAGTGTGTTAACTGTGCGAGCAAATGAGACGCTAAGCACTTGAGCTTAATATGCATAGCAATTAAGCAATTAAATAATCAGCTAAATATCTTTCATGATAAGAAAGTTTAATATTTGCATAGCTTGCAGTGCACATTCATTTCATTTCTTACAAAGCAAAACACAAGGTTACTCTATTTGTCAAACAAATACCAACATGTCAACAGATTACTGCAGTATTTGACAGGCTCACAAGTTGGCGCATGGGGTAGAGAGCATGTGCTGGGTCCGCAGGGTTGGCTGCCCCATGTCCCATGTCGAAGTGTCCCTGAGCAAGACACCCAACCCCTAAATGCTCCCGGCCTAAAGTGTAAAAAAAATAAAGCATGGGTAAAATAAAATGCAATGTAAGTTGTTTTGGATAAAAGCGTCAGCTAAAATGACATGTAATGTAAAAGTTCAGAGTGATTGATTGTCATACACATTCATTGATTTTGGTTTGTCCGATTTGATTAGTTACCAGCTTGTAATTGTTCACACTAGTAACACAGACATTAGGTATGAGGCCACAATTTTTCAATTAGGATAAAAGCCATTTGCACTGCATCTTTGAAAAATATCTAAATGTAAAAGATGAAACGTTTCACTCCATTTTCATGCTTTAACTAAATATTCAATATTACAGCTGCGAATTCTGGGAAACTGACGCATGCAAAAATCGAAATGATATGTACATATGTACTTTGGTTTAGTGAATCAGTTAATAGTAACGTTGTCTGCATGTAACAAAACCCACATAAACGTATCACAAATTACAGTAGTTCCTTGTAAAAGAAGTGGATCTTTACGTCATTTTATTGACGTGTGGATGATGAGGATGAGTTGAGTGTCACCATCTGAGGGAAGAAGCTGCTCTTCAATATGGGGCAGCTCAGCTGATCCTTCTTCATCACGTTGTGGCTGGTTGGTTTTTGTAGATGGGTACCAATGATGTTCTGAGTGCCTTCAATCACCTGAATCTCAGGCGAGATTCTCTGGAATCTTATTGTTTGTAAAAGCACCAATCAGCTGGTTGGTTTAACTGACTTTAAGCAGCAGGTTGCTCTTTGATTTCCTCTCTATATGAAGTGCTGCGGTTGATTGTAATCTGGTGTATGATGCTGGAGTCCTCCGGAAACTTCTTAACAGAGTTGTCTTTGTTGGGGGCGTTCAGCGTGAACAGGAGGGGGCTAAGCACACAGCCCTGGGGCGCTACTCTAGTGGAGACATTTAGACTGCCGATACAAACTCCTGGGGCCCGTTTGGGAGAAAGTCTACTGAGTTGTTGAAGTGAAGTTTGGCAGTTCATCAGTTGGAAAGGACACTGCAGACTGTTGTGATAGGAGCACGATGGTGGCCGTCTCAAAGCAGGTGGAAACAGTCACGACAAGAATTGTTGTTGTTGTTGTTGTTGTTCGGTAGCTTGGCTTAATCGTTGCCAGCTTTCAGTCTCTCTGGCAGTGCCGTGTGCCTCCTCGTCACCTGACAAAAGTAAACTGCATTTTGATTGACAGCTCGATAGATCTTCCCCTTGGAGACTTGGTGGGGGAGGTGTGCGTGTTTCTTGGCAACGTTGTAACTTCCTTTGTGTTTCTGCCCCAAGGAATCATTGATGTTATCACTCACCTGTTCCTCTTCTATGACTATAGTCCAAATGTCCGCTGTGGAAAAGCTGTGACTTGTGCTTTGTAGTGTATCACATTTTCCTCACATGAATCAAGGCAGTTCTGCTTTGCCAACTGTATTTGTGAATAGAATACTTTTAAACTGTATTTTTTAATGGCTTTATTCAAAATGCACTAAAGAAATAGTTTTGGGGGAAATACAGTTATTTGCTTTCTTGCTGAGAGTGATTTACTATTCCTTTCAATTAGCATATCCGAGCATATTGTGTGTCTGTATTTAATTCACTATTCCAACCGAGAATAAACGTTTTCTCACACTGTCAAGCCACAGAACGAGTTTGTGCGATGTCAACTGTGATTGCAGACACACTGTAATCAGCCCGTCCATCTTAACACTGGGCTCCAATTACTCTGCACATCCTCACACTCTCCCTTCCCTCTTCCCCTCTCCACTAAGAACCCAAACAACTGTGGCTCTTCTTTTAAATCACATCAACGCCTATGGAGTTACACTTATGCAATGCAATCAAATACAGTACCAGTCAAAAGTTTGGACATCTTGTTCTCGTTCAATTCAACAAAAACTGACTGATACTTTATGTAAAGAAAAAGCAAGACTCTTGCCCTGTTTCTTCTGCAGGAGTTTATAGCGACATCCTCTTGACTGTAGTGAAGGGAGCCAGGTTATCATATCCTGAGAGAGGGATGAATCCCAAAGTGTGCTGAGTACCATTTGTACTTCCTAATGTCACTAAAATGTCATTGACAAAATCCAATATACTGATAAGAAATTCACACAAAGCTGTTACACTCTGTCCTAATTTAATTCTGAAAGGTCATAGCTGCAGATGTACCAGATGTTTCAAACCATCACCCATTGCAGTTGTTTTGCAAGGCCGAAACAATTGGTCCATGTAGATGGTAAAGAACCTTGTGTTGCTTGACGTTGCTGTCTGCACAATGCACACAGCCACTTATTCCCAGTTCCAAAGACAAAGCAATGTGATTCTGAATGGCGACTGAGGTGGTTACAGCCCAGGGTCAGTCACTGACTGCCTCAATGGATCCACATCCATTCCAAGATCACACTTGGAATGGATGTGGATCCATCAGAGCATTTTGATTGAAAACAGTTGTGTGTGTGTGTGTTTTATGCGTGTTGTGGCTGCGATGGTGAGCACACACTGTGCCTTTAGTGTTTCTGTGTCAGCGGATCAAACCACGAACCACAGTGATGGCAATTCATTTGCACTTGTTTATTTAAGTTTTGTACAATAAAGCAATAAATCCCTCGCACACGCAATGAGAGACAGACACCATCTCGTCCCGCTGAATGTGGTGGCCAGTCCTTTTGTAAATGCAGTTACTAGGGTTAGGGATGGGGGGGCAGAAGCATTCCGTTATGAGATCTGTGGGAGAGCATGTTGTAACAGATACAGCAGCGCCTCCCGGGCCAGAGGAGGCCTTTAAGGAGCAAACGCCTCTTCTGGGGTTCTCATTGGTCCCCAACGGGTTACACTACCAGACAGATGGGTACACAACACATGTGTCTAAAGGAAAAAAGGTAGAGAAAGGTAGAGATGTGGGGAGTCATTCCTGATTATCAGATTAAATTCCTACAAAAGTATTGCACAGTAATCTGGATGTACAGGGACAGAGATTGACAAGTATAGCAGCCAGCAAGTCCACGTCAGCAACAAACCTCTCACAGAAAATAAGGAATAGCAAGTTTGCTTCCTCCGACTGAGACGGATTCCTTCTCTTCTTGCATTAGATTGGATGAGTTCATTTGGATTCTCTTTACATTTAAGGAAAACTTGACCTCTATGACATAGTCATAGCCCCAAAGCAGTCATTTCTCAAACCCTGGGACTGGTACCAGGCCAAGGAACACAAGAATGCATGGCAATGCATGGTCATCTAGCAAAGTAGTTTGAAATGACTCCGCTCAATCAAGCCTCATCTGACGAGGTGCGGGTCAATCCAACATTTGCTAGAAGTAAATTCAGCCATTCACAAGAAGCTAATATCTTCTCTTGTGCAAATCACTAAGCTGTTCAAGCACTTTCCATTGAGTATTTACGGCAGTGTGAATTTTATTTTTTTAATGTAGGGGTGTTTTTGCCGACTTACTTTCAACTTTAAATGGACCCCTCACTGGATGGTCAGTCCTTACCCTTTACATGTTGAACCAACTGACTAAAACCTGCTGTTGACACTTTAAGAAAGCCCCAAATCTCTATCTCAACATGTACTCAAAACAAACTGCTGATAATGTCATGTAAAAAAAGACAAAACTCCCCTACAAATTGATTTGAAGATGTTCACTTTTCCAGAGTACATTTCGTCCCGCTTATGCAAGAGAGAGAAATTCCCTCCTGTGGATGAAAATAATAAATGAACCGCATAGCGTGTTTGAGGCGGTCATGAAAGAAACAGGCTACATTAATTCTTGATGTTTAGCGACGAGGTGGGGAAGGCAGTGCCCAACAACTGTAGACACACTCAATGCAGAAAAGGGCTGAACTTACATTCATTTAGGCATGAAAACTCATTTACATCGTAGCCTCTTGAACCATGAACATCATCTTATCTCTCGCACGCACACAATTAAATAAATGTTGGCCGACTCTTTACATCCACAGCTTAACAGGATAACATTCGTTTAGAGATTATTCAAAAAAGTCAATCATGTATCAAATGTATTTCTCATGTTGCCCTCATGGATTTTTATGGGAGTTATCACAACTTAGCAAGACGGAACAAAGGAAATGGTTAAGTACACAGGACAATTAACTATTTAACCCCCCTTAGTGTAAAACATGTTTGGCATTACCAATACAAAGATATACACAAATAGGCAAACTATTCATCAGACCCACTCCACTAAGGATTAAGCAGCTGCTGAAATCCCAAAGAGGTCAATGAGCAGGAAGGATCCAAATATATTACTGTATAAAAAAAAACACTCAAAACAAATAATACATATAACAGATTGCTTAATAAAACATAATGACATGTTCCAAACCACCTGCTAGTATTCACACTGTTTAAGACTCACACGTTTCACCTTCAAATTGTTTGTTACTCCAAGTAACAAATAGAAATCTAATTAATATTAATAATGACCTTCCTCCCCCAAAGTTAAGATGATTCAGACGAGTAGACCACAGACATCTGTTTATTTACTTATGTCAAAGCAGTTTTAGACAAGAAAGCCAACTTCATTGCTCACAATGACAATTTGTAGCTGCAGAAAAACCAAACAGGAGAATACACATGCAGCACTACTGAGGGCAGATAATAGTGTAGCCCTCAAGCTTCCCTTCAAAAACCAAGAGTATGGAAACAACATCATATTGTGCAAATCAAAACATCAATAACATGAAGGGAATTCCGTTACCCAACCGTAAAAAAAAATGTGAATCAAACACCGGACCCCAACGTATGCAAGTTTTCAAATGGACTGCAGAAATGTCCTAATTTCCATAAACAAACTGGACATAGTTCAACTCTTCTCTCTTCTAGTCTCATTCAGTGGAGGGCCTCCACACAGATCTGCTCCTCCGTCATATCATCCAGCAGTTGCTCCTCAACAGGGCTGCATATTTCACTGTCATAGACCTCGGCCCCCATCAGGGCCTCTTCCTCCAGGCCCTCTCCCTTGCCTTTAAAGCCTCGCTGCTCTGAAGGAGAGGGGCTCTCCACTGACTCCAGGTCCTCGATGCCTGCTCTGTAGTGGATCATCAGCAAGGTGAGGGCCTGGAGTCTCTCTCCAGACTTGGCCAGAGCAGTACTAATTAGGGCCTTGCGTCGGGCATCTACGGCCTCCTTCTCCTCCAGCAGCAGGGCGTTATTGTGCTCCAGCTCCTGGTCAATTTCCTGCTGCAGCTTGTCCAGCATTAACTCCAGCTTCTGAGAGCGCTCATCTGTGGGCAGCCCCCGGTACAGGTCACGGCCTATCTCCTTCACAGCAATAAACACACTGTCGTCTAACCCACCTTCCTTGCGTACAAGTTTACTGCTGGCAACAAGCTGCTTTGAGGGGCTGGCGCCACTGGTGTAGGTCTCGGTATCGCTGCTCTCATTGTCTGAAGTGTTTGGGGTATGCTTGGGTGAGGGCTCCACCACTCCAGGGAGAGCGTCAGCCACCTGGTCAACCAGCCGGGTCTTGGGAACCTGGCGGAGGTTGAGCAGGCGGGAGCTGGTGTTGATGATATGGCGCGTGAGGCCAGTGGTAGCCCGGTTAATAGTGGATTTGGCTTCGGGGTCAGCTCCACGACGTTCAGTGGCTGCAACGCAGCTGGGATGTTCAGCGAGGCACTTGTCCTGGCATTTCTTGTGGCAAACGTAGGCACAGATCATACATTGAGAGGCGGCCTTGGTCCAAACCTTCTTCTTGCAGTATTCACACCACGTGGGGTTCTGAAACTGGGTGTCTTGGAAGTTGTGACGAAGCTCCGCCGACTGCATGGCGCTGTAGGCCAATTCGTCGCGCTGTGCAGTGGGGATATGCTCCCTCTCCCTTAGATCCTCATCATAAAGGCTCCTCTCTTGCTCCCTTTCCGACAGCCCACCAGAATACTCAAAGTCACCTTCAGCTACGTTGCAGAAATTCAGAGTAACATCTCCATAACAGAGCTTCTCATTGAAGCCTTTGTGGCTGCTGAGGCCCCGTAGAGCAGTGCGACTGACGTTGGCTCTGGGTTCTGGAGGCCCTAACCTAAAGGTGCTCTGGTACTCAGCTGAAGATGTGGCCATGCATTCAAGGGCTATATGCTCCAGCTGGAGGCTGACATGACCCAGGCACAGCAAACTGCCCAGCTTAAAGGGATCTTTGCACCACAGAGCTACATTAAGGTACTTATGGTTGCCCTCCACGTCAAACAGGACAGAGGCCTTGGGCCAGCGTGCTGTCTGGTTACGAAACATGGTTTCTGGAGATTCCCAGAGGGAATGTTCTTCTAGACTGTCCCGTGTGCTGCAGGAGCTCTCTGATGCTTTGTCCTTGGTTTGATCGGCTTTGTTGCTGCTGGTCACAGTGGAAGGGACCTGTAGCTCATCTATGGACTCTGCAAGCCTAGTAGACTGCTTAGCCTCCACAGGTTTGACACACATCTTCTCAGTGCCGATCTTATCTTCAACGGCTCCGGTGGAAGGAGCTTTTTCGGTGGACTTTTCAGTAGTGCCGATGGTGTTAGTCATAGTAGGAACAACAGTGGCATTAGTAATTGTTGAGGAATCAATGCCTTCCAAAAGACAGGTCTGGGAGGAGGCCGATGTCAACCGTATCTGGGGTCTTGGCGGCACTGGGGGGCGAGAAGGAGGAGGTGGGGGAGGGACAGTGGGACGTTGCAGGCCCTCCACTGGATCACTATGGGTTTTATGTGGTGAGGGCTTTGGTGATTCTTTGGGCTGGGGCTTTAGTGGTGACTGGAGACCCACCAGGTTCAACTTTCGGTTAAGGATAGGTGATATAGTACCAAGCGGCTTAGAGGCCAGATTGGCCACAGTCCGTTTGGGGCTTTGGTTTACTGTAAGTAAGGAATCCTCCTTAGTATCACTGGTATTTGTGGTGCTGCTGTTAGGGACTCCCATCTGGCTAAGTTTGGAGTCTACAATCAACTCTTCAAACTCAGAGTCCATCTCTTTGATGTCAGATATATCAGAAACTGTGGTGATGGGGGCTGGGTCTTCCTCAAAACCCCCTGGCTGCGAAATGAAACCAGTTTCCTCTAGGTGCCCAAACCCCTCCTGAAGAGTCCCGAGGCTTGCAAAAGAAGAGAGAGTCTGGTGACGAACAGGTCTCTCATAAAGTACCACCACCCTGTCTCCAGCCTGCTTCAACAGTTTGGGCACTTGAACCGAGGATGTTACTTTGACTCCTGTCAAATGTTAAAGAACAGGGAAAAAAGGTTTTCAGCAGCTGTGTGAAGTAGAGACATTCAAAATCGTTGTGCTGATTAACAATTATTTAAAAATTGCAAACCTCCTATGGCGATGAGGCGATCCCCCCTCTGCAGGTCTGCCACGGCAGCAGGGGAGTTGGGCGTCACCGTCTCAATGCTGACATGCACCGCATCCCCCTCGCCGGCAGGAACGTGCCTGAACGTCATCCCGACACTGCCACACGGCCCCTTGATGACCTCCGTCTGAGGAGAACCAGAGAAAATGACAATGAAAAAACGTATTGATTTAGAGGTCATAGGCCGTGTACCTTACTTATCTACTTGATAGGTTTTGGTGTGCAAGAACATGAACAGTATATCAACATCAGCAAAAGGGTTGACTCGCCCTTTTTCAGCGCAAAGCAGCACTTGATGGTTCTAACTTCCATCTACTGATATTGATGGTTTCCCTTGTATATTTTAAGAGCTGTGGAAGATTTCTCGAATGGTACATTTGTATAGCACTTTTCCTCATGTCATCACTCACATACTGATTGCAGAGGCTACAAGGGGCCATTAATAGGACACACACCCATTAGGGTTTCTTAACCAAGGCTGTTTCAACATGTGGACTGAAGGAGCCGGGGATGAAGCCGCTGACCTTCCGAGTGGAAGACAACCCGCTGTGCACCTGAGCCAAAGCGTAACAGATTTGAGCAAACTGCATTTTGAAAGAGTCTATTTGGTCCACAGGATTTTGAAGTTGTGTTTTTAACAATGTTTGTTTGGTAGTTTGGATTTTCTATCAGTATATTTCAAGATTATCTTTGATAGTCTATAAGATTGTCATTAAAGTTTGATGAATAAATAATGGAGTGTCCCAATAGTTTTTAATTTGGATTAATAATTATGGATGATTTACTTGCAATGCATCACCCATAGAAAATGTCCATTAGCCTGATAACAAACGTAAATGCAACAAGGCTTTGAAAGTGATTAACTAAGGAGAAGTTATTTGGACAGAAAGAGGAACGCACATCCACAGTTCCATCATTTACACCATAGTTTCAAGGTGGATATTCTCGTACGATGGGATAGCTTAACAAAACAATTTGCTTTAACTATATAGAATGTATTTATGTTAAAAAGTTTACATATCTAAATGCAAGAGCACAGGAATGAAAAAACACTTTTGAGTTGACAAATGCCTCAAGTTCAATATTTATCTGCCTCCACCATTTTCACTCAAACTGAAAGCAGCAATTCCGTGGCAGAGGAGAGAGCTGCAATTAAACCCCCACCCGGCCGCCTTAATAACACCCACCGCACACGGTCCAAGTCATATATCCCACAGCACACCTGTTTTGATGGGGAGGTGACCCGTTTCACGCCTGACATGTCCTCTACCAAATTACAGCAGATTTATAGTAGCCAGACAGGGCGTCATATGCTGGTGATCTGCAGTGAACAGAAGCACATGCAATCTGAACGGTGATTACTGGAAATGCCAGAGACGTATGGTAGAATAGTTTCTGTTTCAGACATAGAGGATGCAGATTGTACAGGTGTCCTGTCCAGAAGACAGAAAAGGAGGGCCAACATGTAGACAGAGACAAATGACTGTAATTAGTCCTGGTTCTGGTGGAAGCCAATGATTGGGTTAGGACAGGCTATGAATGAGCACATCGTCTACACAAGGGTGGCGCTGCACCTTTACTATTGTCTCAGTGGTGCACACAGGATTTAGTGAGACAATTGTAGGTGGACCTTTAAACCTCTAAAGGGTGTTTGGGGGGGGGCATCCTCCCCAGAAGAAGATTTTGTAGGGATTTAAGTTCAATGCATCTATCTGGTACACCTTGACAGCAAAATCAAGAGGCTGGATAGAAACTCAATAACTCGCAGTGCTAGAGTGTAGTGAAGTACATTTAGGTTACCAAAGTACTGCTCAATTGAGGTAGTTGTACATCACTATTTCCATTGGTGGTAAACCTCATACTTGAGAAGATTAGTTACTAGTAGCCTACTTTACTAGACTAATACTTTACTTGAGTATTGTATCGGCGTCAAGTAAAAGGTATTTATATTAAATAACGCTGGACGTAAAGCTACCTTGTTAAAATGACTGGATTAAAACCAATCGGAAGAACCGGTGTTTGAATACTTGTGAGAGTAATTTATTGTGAGCTACACAAACCAACACCTGGCTTTCTTTCTGGGTCTTATTTTTATATTATTATCCTAAATAGCACAAACTTGCTGCAAATTCCGGTCAACATAATAAAAGTCCATTTTAAAGGCAGTGAAGCACACAAAAAGCCTAAGGCAGCTGTGGGGTGAAAGCTCTCAAATAATCCAAAATTGCATAAGTTGCAATGGCAAAATATGTTCTTCAAATTCATCTAGATTAAGGCATCATGTTATATCAAGATGTGTTTGAGTAGGCAGACGGTCCTGGTCTACAGAGAGAAAGGGGGAGATAAAGACAGAGAGACGGAGTGAGAGGGAGAAAATGACAGGTTTAATGTGATCTCAACATGTTACAGCTCTTCCACGAAGACAATAACAGCATTGTGGGCCAGCAGGCCGCTTTGACCATTACTTAGTGTGTGTGGAGGGGGGGGGGGGGGGGGGGGTTCTGTTGGCGCTCACACTCAGAGACTGGGCCCATTACATTGCCACACAGTTACTATCTTAACTAACTATTCACTAAATACTGGAAATGGTTATGATGAAACGTTATCCTGGCCCTGCTGTCCAGGTTGTCCTGTGGATTTCAAGATGCTACATTTTGGACTCGAGGGTCATACAGTGGAATGGATAACACTTTTGAAACCAACGTTAACAGAGGGCACTGGCACATTCAGATCCAGTGGGGAGTGTGCAAACATCCGCTTGGCTATTCAAGATGCACACTCGAGGTGATATGTTGCTCATTGAGTAACAACTGCCCTAAGTGAGTGTAGATGATGAATATTCCTTCTAGAATTGGAGAAGCCCTGCAGCTGTGTGGATACAGCTGCAACTCCGGCTGCAATGTCGCAATTGTGCCTAAAATAGATTGCCAAAGGTGAGCATACAAGTCCATTCTTATGAAGTGCAAATAGTAGTCACCCCTTTAAGCACATTTACACTAACAGCTGCTCAGCGACAGACAGTCTTATGTACCTAATTATATGGCAGTGCACAGAGCTCCAGGGATACATCCACTTCTCTCCAGCAACACCACTGCTTTCAGAAGTACAAACACACCCACCTGGGATTTATATTATCATCTTTTTGAGGATTTGTAAAGCCCTTTGAGGCTAATTTGTGATTTTGGACTTTACAAAATTGAATTCATGTGATTGTGAGAAACAGAGGAGATGGCATGTGAAGGGCGCAGATCCCACTGTGCACCATTTCAATCGTTTCAGAATAAACAGAATGTATATAATGTGCTGAGGCAGCAGAGCGGAGTTTCAAAGGTCCAGAAAGACTTCAAAACAGAACATGGTGTCTTACAAAGTCAAAATCCAGGCAAAGGAGATTTAAAACGAAAAGTGTTTAGGGTATTTAGCATTTAGGGTCCTGAAACAGACATTATTTGCCTATAATGGGGGAAGAAGTATATTCTGGTCAATTTCACTTCTTCAAAAAAAGAATGAAAAAGAAAACTTGACTTAAAGAAACATTATATTTGATCTTGAATCAAATGATGATCTCAGGTGTGCTTCGTTGCCCGGACCGGACTACATCACCCTCTATTGTCAATGTGGTAGTTGGAGTTTGGATTTTGTGAGATAGGACTCTTTTCTCGCCTGACTTTCCCGTCGGAAAGTAGCTATGTGGTGCTTCTTCATGGTGGAGCAGCAGGGGCCAGAATAACCTCATTAACATCGACTACGACAACAAGCAGCCCTCAGTTTCTCGTCTCTGTGCAGAAAAGACAAAAGTAGCAACCCCGAACTGGCCACACACACACAAATGGAGTAATTCCCCATCTATTTCAGCAAATTCAGTCTCTCTTTTATCTACTCTGTCATAGAGAACAAATGAAAGGTTAATATGTTCAAATGGCATCAATCACTGCTTTAAAGTCCCCTTTATTACCTCTGCAACCAAAGTCTTCCTTTGATCCCTGAATATAACTATTTTTCTTTCTGCTACACTTTGACATATCACAGGCTTGCTCACTGGGATCCAAAATACACACGAATAATGAACGTTAAAATAATAAAGAAAAAAGTTCAAATTAACAGAATGCTATTTGGTCTGGTCAAAATACACCAGACACACAAGCTGGTGTGTGAATGGTATGATAAAGGAGAAGCATGGTGATTGATTTCACAACACATCCCATGTACAGACTCAAACCAACAATTGAGGTATCTTCTCTCAGGCACCGTGTGTGTGTGTTTGTATCAAAACCTGATACATCTTCTTCCTCTGTGACATTAAGCTCCAGTATTGACCATTACAATCACAAACAATTAGCCACATTGTTGCACTAGGTGCCATGTTCCTTGAAAAGCATGATCTTGTGCACTATTATTTAATTTGACCCTTATATAAAGTCCTCCTGCCCCAAGTACACACAAGACACTTAATTATGGATTATAGTAACAATTGTTCCTCCTGTGAGCGCTTTTATTAAGATACTGTAGGAAATTACTGACAGTTATGGCACTTTCAATATTGAATAGAATTCAATAGTAACAATATTTGTCCAGAGTATAAAAAATGAATGGACAATTTCAGAACTGTGGACATGACATGTGCCATGAGGACACAAAGATGTGAGCGTTGGAGGCGTGGCTGATAACAAACCTGAATGTCCATGTACATATACTACCGTTAAGGAGCATCAAGTGTGCCCTTTAAGACATCACCAACATGACTCTTTACATCCAGAAGGGACGTAAGAAGGTGGACCCGAGTACAACCCAACGTTTTAGAGGGGAATGGGTCATTCGGGCCTACGTGGAACAAGTCATCAGCAGGCTGTGTGTACGGAGCCGTCTCCAGGGAGAGGTGGCTCGCTGCAGGCTGCTCTTAAACCGCTGTTTGACGGATAGCACGGATTCATCTCCGGTTGCTTGGCTGAACATCCCTCTGATCTCCAGCAGGTCTGGGAGGGTGTGTGTGAGACAGAGCGGTGGGGGTTGAGCAAATCCTTTTCCCTGTCACTGCACCGCTTGGTAATTGAATATAATACCACACGTCAGATCGATTTGTGTATGGTTATAGGGTACAAGTCGCCGCAAGGCAAGTGCACCGCAATTCCCTGCCACATCCAATTAGCAGCCCCAGTGGTGACGGGGGTGGAGTGGGCTGAGGGTTGGGGTGCATGGCCAGGAGCTCAGGTGTTTACGTGGGTATATCAGGCAGGTTAACTGTGACGCATATTCCGCAGTATCTGGTCTCAAACACAATTTGACAGACACTGGTTAAATTACAGTTTAAATTACATTTACATTATTTTTTCTTGAAAGCTATTTCATACAGCAGGACTATGAAGATATCATCTATAGGTTTTTTATTGAATACTCAATTAATAATTAATTAATTATTATTTGGACGAGAGCCCAATTCCGCCACCGAGCAGAGGTTGTATTTCTCTTTTCTAGCCTTTTGAGAATTCAAATTTTCAAAGACTGCATTTCATCATTCACCCATTCATAGACTGATGGGAGGAGCTATACACAGTAACTAACATTCATACACCGTAGTCACAGCTATAGGAACTATTCAGGTTGAGTGTCTTGCCCAAGGACGCCTGGACCACGACACTAGCAGAGATCAACCGATCCCCTGGTTGAAAGACCACCCTGCTCTCCACTGACCCACACGGAACGAGACATAGGTCTGAAATTAACACTTTAAAACTCATTTAGACCAATTATGTTTTTTAGATAAAAGAAATTGTATGTATATTAGGGCTGTAAACATAAGTTAATCTGTTAATCGATTAATGTGGCCGAGATCAATGCAAAACATATTTTACTTTGTCTACTTCCCCGGAAAAGAAACCGCCGCTGGCTTCAGTCAGTTAGACACTAGATGAAGATGGAGAGAGCCGTATCGTATCTGGCCCAAACCTGAAATGAGTTTGACACCCCTGATATAGATGGTGTCTCCTAACGTTTTGGGCATATCACTCGAGTTCTAGGTGGTCTTTGACTCCAGCACCCAGTACTTTGTAGTCTCCCTCCTTGGTGCCGTGTCACGCTTTTAGAAAAAGAAGGTGGCAGGTATTGCATCAGAGAAGGTGCAGAGGTGTACGGTTCTGATACGGTCAAGTTTGTGGAAAGGCCCATTAACGCTGATGATGGTTTGGTATCCTTACCATCCAAAACAGAAGCAATCGACGTGCTGCACACACAAGCACCACCCGTGGAATGAAAACTATGCTTACTCACCAAAGCTATGTTTACATCTAACTGTCAGGCAGTTATAGATGCCTTTGCACCCAAAGATTGAGCCTCAGCAATCAAGGACAGAGATCTGAGCAGAGAAACAACACCCACACCATGGAGTTATGGGAAATGCTGACACCTGCTGCTGCCATCATCATTACTTTAAATATGATTCATATTACTGTCATCATAAACCAACATCTTTCTGCTCTCCCTCCCCACAGAAGCCTCTGTGGATGGTGGTTCTATCTGATGGAGGTTGTCCCTGCAGTGGTCCTGCCGTACACTTGTTCTGCTACTTGCAACTATTTGTATCATTTCAGTTAGAGAAATTGAATGTATTGTACATCTTTTACATTGTTGATTCTGTACACATGACATCCATTGCAGTCTGTCCATCCCGGGAGAGGGATCCCTCCTCTGACGTTCTCCCTAAGGTTTCTTCCCTTTTTTCCCCATTGAAGGGTTTTTTCATATTTTGGAGAGTTTTTCCTGTGCCGATGTGAGGGTTTCAGGACAGAGGATGTTGCATGTGTACAGAATATAAAGCCCTCTGAGGCAAATTTGTAATTTTGGGCTATACAAAATAAAATGAATTGAATTGAAATGGACCAATACATTCAATTACTCTGAGTCAACTGCGACAAAGAATTCAACAGTAACTTTGATCCCCTGGGTCTGCAGCACCGGTCACAATCCAGGGAAGAGCCATCCTGAGGGAAGATACTTCGGAGCTGTCTGACTGGAATGTGCCTCTTCCAGAAGAGAAACGAAGCAGATTGGAATTCTGGAGGTATTCACTCAAGGATCTAAAATAGATCCATTTTCCTCATACATACCCAGCTGTCTCATCTACAAAAGAAGGGGACAGAGAATTGTGTAGGCTCTCGGATGCTTCTTCCAAAGCAGTCGGTGCCGTGGCTTACCTGAAAGCATTCCAACAAAATGGGCTGGCCAAAGCAGGATGTATTAGTGGTAAGGCAAAGTTAGAGAGATAATACATTACAGTGACCTTCAAATACGTAATTGAAAAAATGTATATACACATTCATACCGGAATCGTGATGAACTGCTGATATGTCACCTGACACTAACAGCTGAGGAAAGCAGAGGATTAATTTACATGATGCTGAGCTAACGTTATGTCATAATTACGTTTGACTGGCACTGTAGCTACTAGTTTATGGTCAGCCTCACCTCTTCACGTTTGAATGGTAAGAAGAGATTAAAATATCAGAACAATAGTTTGCTATGGAGTACAAAGATCACTCTTGGCATCTTATTACCCATTACACCATCATCCCTGACATTCTCTTTTCTGCATCTACAATTAACTGAATATCATGATCACCTGTACCCTCCCCCGCCTCCCCCGACTTAATTGCCCTGATGCAGGCACAGCCATCTATCTGAAATGTTAAACCCTGACTAATGGGCAGATATTAATGACTCAATACTTTCTGAATGGCACAACCTAATTCAGCTCAGTTAGGTCGCAGAAAATGGATGGACGTTCAGCGTATGGAAGATAGATTATCACTGATTGTTTAGTTTAGACTTGTGTGGCTCAATCTGAATTTTCAAGTTGCCTTTTAAATCATAGGCAAGCAGGTTTCAAAAGCATTAAGAACAAAGGAGTTGTCATGGAGACACAGGCTAACAAAAAGGTGCTTTGCCTAATTTGCACTTGTATAGACAGCAACAGAGGTTTGGTCGCCCACACGTTCCTTTTTTTGTAGCTATCATCCAAAAATAATGATCTATCATGAATTTTACATCGTCCTAGGGTAACACATGACAACTAGTTTGTTCAGAAAGGAAGAACACACGATGTCCCTTATCGAGTTGGTATTTCCATCTTTCCTATCCTTTGAACACCAATGCTCGACTGTGATGCAAACACCATCTCTCTCTTCTTCGAGCTCGCCAGCTGCTTCAGAGTGCACCTTGAGCCGTGCAGGGACAAATCTGACCAGTTGACCACATATCATTAGCATATCATTCATTTTACATTTGCACAGTTTTTCACCTTATTGCAGTCTTTTGTGTATCCGGCTACATTGTCGCCGTTCAAGTGTTGCTCAGCTAATAAATGCAAAAGCACTAGGCACTGGCTAAAGGTTCTTTTTTTGTTAAATGAAACAGAGCAGTGTAAAACAAAACCATGCTTGTAGTTGTAGTCATTCCCATCTGGTCTCTGTTGGCCTCTATGAGCTATTCAAGCATGAACTCTCCTTGATTCAGGGAGGACGAACATCACAAAAACACAGGATTTTATTTATTTGGGCTCTGCTGCTGCTTAACAGATCTTTTATGATATCATTTATGTTAAGGAAAAGTACAAAAAAATGATTACCGTCACTCTCAATTAGACGGACATAGCAGAAGTAAAACAGACAAGCATATGTCATGTCAGTTGTCAGATCCTTCTAGATGGAAAGCTCAGAGTGGACCTTCAGAGATTAGAAGATACATTTATCGTGTGGCTTACACTACTATATCTCCTGCAGTCAATAGAATAAAAAGGTCAAACCTCAGACAAAATCAACATCATAATAAGATGCTTCATTTTTCAACTTGACAATTTTTCTAGTCATTTCGTGCAAGGGTTTCTGAGGAAGATACTTTATTACCAGGTGTAGGGCTCAAAGGGCACTCTTCCAATTTGATGAAAGCCATTCATCTCCAACAAAACCTAAGCCCTTTTCATGCAGAGATTGTGCAACTGTGCTGTAAAGAAGATCTGCCGTTACATCAGCTTTGTTTATTCACTGTGAACCGAACATAATGAACCAGCATAACGCAGCCAAACTGTGTCATTTTATTTTCCCTTCATAGGCTCGGTGAACAAATTATAGGGAGAAAATTGAATGCGTTTGTTGGTCTAAGCATATTATTTACACTTTCTCAAATACTGTATCTAGATACAGGACCATTTAAACCTTGGTCTGGGTCTCTTTTTAACAACTAATCAGTGAGGTCATTACTTGGAGTTTTGGAGAGACATTTTGACACTGTATAGACTAACTGGTCATTTATTCCCTAATGGGAGAGCATGCCTATAGGACCAGAGAAATACATTCCAAATGAAAATGGGAAGAAAAGTATAATATGGCTGTCGCTCTGCCTGTCATGCACATGGCGTCTGGTCTATTGAGTTTCCTCTGAGGTGAATTGATCCATGAAAGAGGCGATTAGGAACAAACAGCTTGTGGGACCAACCTCTCATGTCTTTAATCTGCTTTCTGCTGCGTGGCCAGCCGTCGACACACAGAATTAGAACAGGCCATTTAATTGGCCCGGCCTGGCGGAAACCAATGGTGAATGTGACCTCCGCCACAAATCAATGTGTGCTTAACAAAAACAAAAAAGGCTTCTTTAGCTACCGTTTGATTAAGTTCTGGATGTGCATGTTGACACTACAAACAATCCAGTCCTTTCCTCGTTTTCTTTTTGTTTTAAGGAAAGACAAAGCATAATCCTGTCATCTAGATTCCAGTTAGAGACCCTCTTATAGATGTGTTTGCGTTCAGGATTAACCAATCACATTCAGACTGATAATTGTAGTCCATATCTGTCATAAATTAAAGTGGTGCTGATATTTTCACTTAAGGTTCAGGAGAGATCTCATAGTTGAAAAGCATCAGTCAGGAGGAGATTTCCTGTGGACTTCAGCTCTGCCTTCAACACCATCATCCCATCTCAGCTGCACGTGCCCGACTCCACCTGCAAGTGGATCACTGACTTCCTGTCCGACAGCTGGGGAAACACGTCTCTGCCTCTCGGTCCATCAGCACCGATTCCCCCCAAGGTTGCGTTCTATCCCCTCTGCTCTTCTCCTTGTACACCAACAGCTGCACCTCCAGTCACCAGTCCTGAAATTTGCGGATGACACCACCCTCATTGGACCCACCCCTGGTGGGGGTGAGTCTGCCTGCACGTGGGAGTCTGACCATCTGACCTTGTATGTACAATATACTTGTCAATAAATGCTTCTGGTTCTGATTATGAATTTATGACAATAGAATATTGAACGTAGCAGGATGATACCACCACTCCTACTGTACTTGTACTTCAAAAAGTGTGCATGTGTGTGCGCACGTGCTTGTCCTCAGCAACCAACTGTCTTTCATCGGATGCAGATTAAAGACACAAAGACTTGGAACATCAAACAATCACTGTGATGGGGAGAGAGGGGGGTTGTGTGTGTGTGTGTGTGTGTGTGTGTCTGTTTGGAGTGCGTCAGAGATGTTGAAATCACCTGCATGAAATTTTCTTTTCTCCTTCTCCAAGCCTAACTGGTGGTGTGTGTGTCAAGTGAATATTGACTATAGTATTGGAATAGTGCCATGGCTGATTTGAAGTAAGATATCAGGTGACCGCTGTGGATGACCTAGCACCAAAACCATAGTACTTTGGTTTAGTTAGTTTTTCTGGCTGGCTGCTTCAATCAATCAATCAAATTTTATTTGTAGAGCGCTTTACAACAGCCAAAAGGTGCACAGGGCGCTTTCCAGTTAAAACAACAAAACAGTCATTAAAACCTCAGATATACATAAAAATAAAAATAGCAGTCCAGTCGGAAGCTATGTATTAAAAGCTTGTCTGAATAGATGTGTTTTCAACTGTGATTTAAAAGCACTTCACACCGTGATGCTTTGCAGGTGAGCTGGAAGTGCGTTCCACAGCTTAGGTCCCTGGATGGCAAATGACCGGCCTCTATACTTTTTATAGTTAAACTTGGGAGTTACCAAAGTGGTGTGTTCGGAGGAGCGTAGAGTTCTGGTTGGACGGTAAACAGTTACTAATTCGGTGAGGTAGGCGGGGGCCAAACCATGGATGACCTTGAACACAAAAAGCAGGACCTTATTTTCCATCCTAAACCGTACTGCTTATTTGGATAACGTGTAAAAATAAATACTGTTGTCTTCTCCAGTCAACGGTAGCCCCCCCCTGGCAGTTACATTTACAAATGAAAAAAAATCAAAAGATACATCTATAAATACATGTAACAAATAAACAATAAAGGATTGTTTTTATTGAATGTGTAATATTTCTACAAATCCAATCACAGTGTTTAAATTGAGGGCGAAGGTCTGGCTTTTACTGCCTAACCAATGAGAGTGCTCTTTGACAGAAACCCTAAACAGATCAAGCTGTACACATCTGCCAACTTCCTAATCACTGGCGCTACATGATGCTGTGAAGGAAGCCCTGCGCCTGGAAAGAGTCGGGAAGCTGGATGACGTTGGGCTCCGGGCCATGAGACCGATCACAAACAATAACCAGCGGAATATTCGGCCTCATTCAGCGGTAAATATACACACTCATTTTCATACCACACACGCCATCCACCGAGTGCAACCAATTGTTAGCCAACGGGACGATGAGCGTAGTGTTCCTGTGTATGTTCCTTCTGTGAAGCTGTCAGCAAGAATCAGCTTTCAGGGCCCACGATGGAATCAATGGAGCAGATGTGCAAACACGCCTGACAGAGCTTCCAGCCCCCCGACCTCAACACACCATAGAAGAGTAATACAAATATAAAACTCACACGTGCACACGCAAGCACGCACCCAATCTCCCACTCCGTAATGGAACAGGATTCATTTACACCGTTCACAGGTGGTCTGTGTTGTGCAGATGCAAGCGCACAAAGTACAGTGAGGAGCCTGAAGTAAACATTGAGCAATGAGAGAAGACAGAGATAAAAGGTTTATCTATCTTTGCTTGTATAACAAAGAAATGAAAGGAAGTAGAATCTACAAGCTTGGTGTCACCACACACACACACACACGTCGTTAAATACACACACACACACACACCAGCAGTTAATGTTATACTACGGGTAAATGAAATCAAGCTTTCTGATTGGTTGAGAGTGAGTTACAGGGTGTACTGTATTTATATACACCAGTTTACATTTACCTGTGCACTCATCGTGCACTCACAATGAGCGGGAGATTTTGACTGTTTGTCATTTCAAGCTTGTTTTGTGGACAACATTGGTATCAATAGGATTAATTATCACAGCTATTTCACTAAATAAAGAACGTGGCACCAAACTAAAAACAGGTTTAAGTGTGAGGACCAGACTATTGATCCAGCAGCAGTGACAGTACACGTGCACAAAGTCATCAGAGAAAACCGCTATCTAAAGCAGTGTTTCTGGTGGGTCCCACTAGTGGGTCGCGGACCCGTTTGTAGTGGGTCGCGGGCGTTTGCATGGAAAAATTTTTTTGAAGGGACTCTCTCGAATGCAGCGGAGTGTCGGTTTTTTTTCCGGCTCGTCCGTCCATGTTTACAGTCAGCGCTGCAATTAGAACGCGAAAGCACCCCCCCCCCTGTCGACAACGCTAGCACAACCTCCGCACGCCAGATTGTGGGAGTAGAAGAAGCTTTCTTCCTCATTAAGGTCTACTGCTTAAGCTGGTGAGGCCTAATAGAGGCTTATATTCAGAAGACTTGGACATGCTACTGTTCTCATTTTAGCACACCTGTCCCCATCTACATTGACAACAATGGATTTGATTAGGCACACGCTATCGCCACAGCAGTGTTTCCCCTACCATTATATTATGTTTGCTGTTCTCTTTTTGGACAATCAGATTACATTTCCTTGTTGTTGTTGCTTATGTATAAGCCCACCTCATTAAAGCCCCAGAAAAAAGTGTAAAGCCACAGCTAATCTTCATGACTGTTATGAATTCAAAGCTGATTAGAAAACGTAGCACTCTGGTTTGAATACCTCATTCTGCAGCCAATTCTCAGACTCATACTAGCATTGAGCACCGGTGCCCCCCAGGGCTGTGTGCTCAGCCCCATGCGTTCATGCTGTACACTACAGGTGCCCAATAGGTCAATGGCCAAGCCAGTGCCGGCAGATCGCCTGCCATTGGGTCACCACGCATGCCTGTTTAACCACGGGAGCCAACAGTAGTGCTAACAAGCGATCCTTACTTACTAACCCTGGCTGACTCCAACCAGAGCAAGTCACCCCAGTAAGGGAATGACCAAAAATGGTCAGTTCCCTCGCTTAACATGACTTCGCCAGCAAAAAAGTGTGGGCTGTACACCCACGACTGCAGTAACATGAGGAAGTTTGCAGAAGACACTCAAGCTGGATTACAAGCATTGACACGTCATATATAGCGGAAATGATTGATTTGGAGAAAACGGTGTCAAAGTATATCTCAAAACCCCTAACCCCCAGCCACTGCCTGTTCCCCCTGCTGCTGTCTGAAAACATGATTCAGAAGTATGAACAGCGGCCCCCCCAGATCAAAGAGAAGCTTCTTCCCTTAGACTGAGACAGTCCTTCATCCACCCCTCCATATTTAATTGAATTCATTCTTTCATGGGTTTTTCTTATGTTGTGAAATGGGAGCAAAATCTGCATTCAGTTGTGCAATATTGTTGTACAATGTGAAACAATTAACCTGGAATTTGTGGAATATATTAGACAATAACAGGCCCTGAAGCAAGTAGAAGCATTTGGCTCACATTGGTTAAACTTAGGGGATTTTCAAATGCCATAAAAACCATTAACATGCACAAGAAAAGCAGCTGTTCTCATGAGAGATGCGATGGAAGCTCATATCTGGCAATCATCAGCAGGGAAATGGAGAGAGCCAGAAAGATGGCAAATTGACCTTTTCCGGATGGTATAGCCTTTTCATCTATACTACAGAGTCCTGCAAGGGACACACAGACTGGACAAGTCTGATAAAACAAGCTCAAATGCCACAGTGAATCTGCATTTATATGCCTATTTTAACAAAAAGGGAAAACAAGAGCATTTGAAGTGGCCCCACTTGGAGAGGGCTGTGACAAGGAGGAACGATTCTCATGTTCATTACCTACTGGATGCTGGCTTCACCATTATGTTACATGTAGTTGCATACATGTACAGTGTGCATATGCAACAACTGACTTTTGTTGTGTAGCATATGCTTTGGACATGCCCCAGAATTATTTTCAAATGCAACAAAACCCAACTAAAGTACATTGATAATTGAAAATCTGCTAAATCATTGAAATATGATTAACATTTTTAAACTGGCAGTATAACACACAGGCATCTAACATTTCCATTGCACCGCAGATAATACACATGTGTAAATAAGGTAATTGTTAATTCAAAGCAGTGACCGAGTGAGACAGTGGGTAAGATGGAGGCCTGATATTATACTGCCCCCTGCTGGATGAGAATTCAACTGCTCCACGGCACCATGACGCAGAGCCCAACAATTACTGTTTAACACAATACAAATCTTTGGGCCATTGCAAATGTCATTCAGAAGTGTGTGGCAAAAATAGCAGGCAGCATTCAGCTTTGCTGTGATTACGGCTGACATTTCACTCTAAAACTGTCATTAGTCAGTTCCAAACCAGCCTGATGTGGCTGGCTGTAATATCTCTAAATTGCAGCAATTAGAAAAGGTCTGCTGGGGGGCCTGAAAATGTTTGTTGCTGCTCATAATGTCAACAATGGGACAATATCATTAGTGCAAGGATGATGAAAATACGCTGTTATTAATGTGTCAATAAAGCATAGTGTCCAATATGTGCCATTTGAGGAAATGTTTGCGTTACGCTTCGAGGTGTTTGAAAAATATTTTTAGAAAGGTGCTAAAGTTGATATTTTAACTGCATTAATTTAGCAGCAAACAATTATTACCTATGTAAAGAAATAGAAAAGTGATGTCTATGTGAGCAGAGATTGGAGTTCCCTCCTCCCATTGTTAGCAGTGTGTGTACAGGGAGGAGAACGCACCCGTTTGATGGAGCTGCGGGTCTTCTCCTTCCACTGGTGGCTGCTCAGCTCCAGGGTGCAGTGGACATAGGTTTCTCTGTCATAGGAGCCCAGGATGAACAGTCTGCAGAGACAGAGACACATGGGAGATTCTTCAGTGAAAACTTGTAGAAGCACCAATTATGTCTAATTCATGGTTCTGCTGGTTTGAAGAACTACGGGGTCCTTCAAGGGACATAAAAACAACGTCTCTCTCGCTGGAGGCCGTGTTTAGTTTGTCCTTTCTGGGCTACTGTAGAAACCAGACTCTGTAGATCACCTGCTCCCCAATGAGACATGCAGACAATATTTCCCCTGTCGGCTAAATTAGTGGATACTTGTCCTCGCTGGACATTTATGGCACACAACAATAATCCCTAGCGCTGAGGTGTGACCACTTAAACTGGTTGCACAGGTAGAAAAGCCTTAATAATATAAAAGAAGGTGACGTAAGAGGGTTGTGGGAAAATTGTGTGTGTGCGCGTGTGTGTGTATAAATACAAAGAAAACTGTATCTACAGCGTCTCACCTGCTACATTCAATGAGGGTGACTTTAAGTCGGCCTTCCACCAGCCTGCTGTCCTGGATGGACAGGTCCAAATCACAAGCCAAACCCAGCGGAGGCTGCACTTGGAACGGAAAAAAGGGCTTGTATCTGGAAAGAGAAAATAAGCACCCTTTTAGTTGGGATCTCAACTTTTAACACAGATATGAACTACTTGACTGCATCAAAAACGATCTCTTAACCCCTACATGTTCAACATTTGACAGCAGGGGAATAAAACATGATTGCCATTCTTTTAGCCTGAAATATAATGACTGGGTTTTTGGCTTTCTGTACACATGCAATATTCTCTGAAGAGCCAAGATGGATCTGCAACAAGTAGAAACCGGAATGGGAAATAAAAGATTGTCAGCTATGCCGGCGGTGTTCAGCTGACCGGTGTTACGTGCCTACTGGTTTTTGAACCTACTGGTTTGCCTACGCGTGCATGTTTGTTTGTTTATTTTACCCCGACAGCGGATGTTGTCTGCATCAGTCACCTGGGGCCTGTTTCAGAAAGGAGGTTAAGTGAAAACTCTGAGTATGTTAACCCTGAAATGAGGGAAACTCTGAGTTTTCTGTTTCAGAATGGGAGGTATGTTAAACCTGAGAAAGCAGAGTAAGTCAAGCCTGTTTCAGAAAGAGAGGTAACTTATACTCAGAGTCAGTTACCATGGCAACTTACTCTGTGAACCTAACCTGGTCGGGAGCAGGTTTTCTTCGGGAAACCCAGAGTTTATTTCGTCTCCTCCCCTTTTTTAAAGAGGAAGTGGTATTTAATCACCTCATTCATTCTTTCGGTATTCATTCATTGCGCACATTTCAGTCACGCAGAGCGCATCAAATCAAGTGAATGAAATGGCATGTCCTTTTATGGACGATCCTGTGGATGAAGAGGCTGCATTAATCCGTAGGGAGTTGCATTTACGTCGGGAGAGGATTTTGAGACCCAGAGTGGATTTTTTGTCATATCCATATTCATTTTTATTTGAGCGGTACCGTTTTTCTTTACAGTCAATAAGATACATCCATAATCTCATCCATCCTTACATCAGAAACATCAGCCATCGCGGCCGTGCTCTAACATCCGAGCAGATGCTTTGCGTTGCATTACGTTTCTTTGCAAATGGTAGTTTTCTGTATAACATTGGGGATGCAGAACATATCAGTAAGGCTACTGTTTGCAGAGTTGTAAGGAAAGTGTGCCTCGCTCTTAAGCGCTTTCTCCGAATTTTTGTGCTGTTTCCTGGGCACAAACCCGTGAAAGCCATCAAAGAGGAGTTTCACAGGATTGCAGGTCAGTGATGTATAAATCGGTTTAAATGAGGCTAACCTGATAAATGACGTTCAGTTAAGAGCATATTGCTGCGACCCCTGGAAGTAAACTAATAATAGAATTCCTTTTAGGATTTCCGAATGTGGTTGGATGCATTGATGGCACACATATTCCCATCATTGCACCTTCCGAAAATGAAGCGGACTATGTCAACAGGAGGTCCATCCACAGTAATAATGTGCAAGATTGCACCTACATGAAAATTAAAATTAGGTTGAATAACACACTCTTCTTCCAGTTTCACTTCTGATATTATAACAGTTGGGCAAGTCACTTATATTACTAACTACAACTGGCTTCTTCAACAGTGTAATTAGATTAATGTAATAATGACTATCTCTAGAAAGTATTGGTCTACTTATTACTAATTACTTTCTAAATCCCATATCAACTTCAACCACTTGAACAATACAAGGAGAGACAAGAAACTGCACTTTTAATGCTTTCAAATAAACATTATACAATTGCATGAATTATTCTTGAAAAAATATATCTTTTAAAATTTGATGTTAAATCCACTATTGTTTTATACAGAATTGCTTTATAGTTTATGCAGCATTTAATGCAATTACATCAGATTTTACTTTAAATTACGGAATTAAATTACAGTTTTTAGATTACATAGAAATGAATTACACACAACACTGTATAACAGTAATTCAAATGTAAACTTACGCATTGACTCGAGCAGCTATTTTCTCCCAAGCTAACTCTCTGTCCTTCGCCGCTGCAGCCGTGTTGCTTTTTTTTAAAATATATGTTCGTACTCTCCATATGCTTGCATAAGCACATCCAGTTCTGCTGGTGAAAAATATGAAGACCTCTTTTTGTCTGGCGCTGTTGCCATGATGACTCGTAATATCTGCGCTCCATTGATAATGGCTTTTTATAGTTGTGGTGCACGCGCTTAACTCAGAGTAGGTCAACTCAGAGTTGATTGAACTAACTCATTTCAGCTGTTCTGTAACCGAAAACTCAGAGTTTCCCATCTCAGGGTAAGTCAACTCAGAGTTCAAGTTTTAACTCAGAGTTGGTTGAACCTCCTTATTGAAACAGGCCCCTGATTCATTACACATTCGCAAACATATTGCTGAAAATGCATCACATATCCATTGCAGCGATTAAGTGAGCCCTACATTACTGCCACGTATAAAAAGAGTTGAAGACACATTGAAGAACATATATTTATTAAAAGATTGCCACAACCTGGATTCGAACCCTGTCATATAACAATAAGTCCCAAGAGGCTACGCCATCAGCCACTCAAGCTTCAAAGCATTTTGGTTCAGGGTGAACCAAGACAACTGGTTTTTGGTGGGCGTATCGTGGAGCACTTCCAAACATGTGTATTGATACTTGTTTGCGAGGCTGCAGCCTGGAACCACTAAAACATTTGGACAAAAGCTGATATTCTGTTCGGACTGTCATACCATGACTTGCATCACAGCCACTTAGGAAAATGTATTTAATGAGAGATCGCCACGATCAGGATTCGAACCCCGTTGAGCAAAATAACAACACGTTTCAAGACGACTGTGCAAGTGGTCGGCCACTCATGCTGGAAAGTTTCCATCGATAGAAGGCTAGATGTCTTATGGCGGAGTATAGACTGTCCGCACATGGGAAGTGGAGCGTACATTTCTGTACAGGGTGGGGATCTCAACACGCAGCATTTGTAAAGGGAAATCTTGTACCCATCTTTGGACATGATCCTATTTTTTAGAACATAACATTATTATTTATGTATGCAGTGTCATAACTACATCTGACATTTATAACAAACCAAACCGTTTAAAAATTGGTTAAAAATTGAGCAAGTTATGGTTATTTAACAACAAACAAAATGTTATGGTGAGCACTTGGCAGAAAAAAACTAGATCTTAATTTTTCCACTTACCAAATAAGTGGGAGAGTGGTATTAAACTGTTCAATTGTTAAAATGTGTTTAGATCTATTATCTCTAATTTTCTAGGACTGTCAAGTAGTACTATTGTCAAAGGAGTTTTGTTAGTCGTGTATTGATTACATACAGATGTTGATACAAATCTATTCCTCTATTTAATCACTCTAAGTAGTCACATCATGAACTTCCGGACATCATGAACAAACTTTGCTTTGAGAAATTTTCTCTAACTGGACCTCTTCACATTTTAGTTGAAGACCCCTGCTATAGGCTGTTTGGGAGGAATTTAACCGGGACTAATTGTGCAGGGTGTGGTGCCTGGTGGAGAACTGGCAGCAAGCCTGAGTTTCAATGAGAACAGTCATTGTAATGTAGAAACAAGATGTCGGAGGGCACACACCCATCCTCTGCTATTTTGGGCTCTTGGTGCCAGTGTTTGCCTGCGGTTCTTGCTGTTCTGAACAGTGGACTTTGTTACTCGTGAAACTGATGATACATTCTGTTAAGGCAGGGTTTTGTCAACCAATAGTGGGACAACTCTCAAAAGAAAATTGCACCCCTGGGTGGTCAATAAAGCCAGCAGTGGACGTTTATGGCTAACATTTTATTTTGTTTGACTAGCAGCCGGTTCAGAATTTGCCAAATGCTTGAACTGTGGTGTTACTGCATGCAAATCTCCCCAATGGACCCATGTGGACACGGATCATCTCGAAAACAATACTGAAGCGCCGTGTGGACGGACATCATTTTTGTGCTACATTACTGCTTATGTAAAAATATTAGCATCCAAATAAGATTTTAAGGTCTTTACTCAGTACAACTACTAAGAAGCAAAAACAGTTTAACAGAGCGTTTTATCCCAAAGCAAATCAATAGTGTACTGCTCTCACTCCCACATTCACATGCTATTTTAGTAATACACTACATCTGGCTGCTTCTGTAGAGGTGCATGGGTGCAGTGGGCAGGGCAGCTCCCCAAAGGTGGGGCAAAACATCTGGATAGACATGAAATTCAAGATGCAAGCCGATTCCCAGGCTGCTCTGTTCTCTACAAATCTGAGCTTCTGCAATGCTGCTTCCAAATGAATACCAAACTAGATCATGGCGCTGGAATGATCATTAGGGCGAAATAAGACCATCCCAGATTAGGCTTTCAGCCTGGTATTCCCCCATAGCTGTTGGGACTGTGTGGGTGCTGTAATGCCTGGATTACCTCCAGTGAGCCACAATCCTGCCCTCCAAAGAGCCACCATCTGTCCCACTCATCAAATCCCAAGGTCCAGCGCTCATTCTCTGAGGCCACTCCTTACATCATCCTAGCACGCTCACTCACTCTGCATGGTTGTGGGTGATGCACTCTCACATGTTTGGAGTTCTTATGTTTGTTGCAGTCCTCTCCAGAACTCAAGGGCAAGAATTAAGCTTTATGGCTTGCTTTTACTGGTTTCCACAGGTCCTTTTAAAAAATAAAGCACATTCCAGTAGGGTTTGACCAAAGAGTGGGGCCCACCACCTCATCCTAAATTAACAGTCCCTTCACAAATATCACAAGAAATGATTATTTTTCTCTATAATACTACAGTTAGGGGAAACAGACAGTAGAAGACCACATATTCAGTGACTAGATGATTATTATTACTCAACATAATTGGAGCATTTTGCAACAAACTTGAAACTAAAAGGTCCTTAAACTATAGTTTACAGTTCAGTTGTCACTTCTTTTCGACATTCAATCCAATTTCATTGTTTTAGCCAATATCACAAATCAACAGACCTTCTCCCAGGAAGGACAGAAGTGGAATTAAATGTCACTGATGAACAACTGCATAGTCAATCTATAGGACAAACTAACAGCAGTCCCAATAACAATAACTGAACAATAATAAGCAGAGGAACAAGGCAGAGAGGAGGTATGATGGAGGAGGCAGTAAGGAGTGAGGTAGGGAAGGAGGGGGTATGAAGGAGGGGTGGATGGAGGAAGCAGTAAGGAGCGAGGTAGGGGAGAGGGGGTATGAAGGAGGGGTGGATGGAGGAGGCAGTAAGGAGTGAGGTAGGGAAGGAGGGGGTATGAAGGAGGGGTGGATGGAGGAGGCAGTAAGGAGCGAGGTAGGGAAGGAGGGGGTATGAAGGAGGGGTGGATGGAGGAGGCAGTCAGGAGTGAGGTAGGGAAGGAGGGGGTATGAAGGAGGGGTGGGTGGAGGAAGCAGTCAGGCGTGAGGTAGGGAGGGGGGATGAAGGAAGTCGTAAGGAGCGAGGTAGGGGAAAGGGGGTATGACGGAGGGGTGGACGGAGGAGGCAGTAAGGAGTGAGGTAGGGAAGGAGGGGGTATGAAGGAGGGGTGGGTGGAGGAAGCAGTCAGGCGTGAGGTAGGGAGGGGGTATGAAGGAAGGGTGGATGGAGGAAGTCATAAGGAGCGAGGTAGAGGAGAGGGGGTATGAAGGAGGGGTGGATGGAGGAGGCAGTAAGGAGTGTGGTAGGGAAGGAGGGGGTATGAAGGAGGGGTGGGTGGAGGAAGCAGTCAGGCGTGAGGTAGGGAGGGGGTATGAAGGAGGGGTGGATGGAGGAAGCAGTCAGGAGTGAGGTAGGGAGGGGGTATGAAGGAGGGGTGAATGGAGGAGGCAGTAAGTAGTGAGGTAGGGAAGGAGGGGGGTATGAAGGAAGGGTGGATGGAGGAAGCAGTAAGGAGTGAGGTAGGGAGGGGGTATGAAGGAGGGGTGAATGGAGGAGGCAGTAAGGAGTGAGGTAGGGAAGGAGGGGGTATGAAGGAGGGGTGGGTGGAGGAAGCAGTCAGGCGTGAGGTAGGGAGGGGGGATGAAGGAAGGGTGGATGGAGGAAGTCGTAAGGAGCGAGGTAGGGGAAAGGGGGTATGACGGAGGGGTGGATGGAGGAGGCAGTAAGGAGTGAGGTAGGGAAGGAGGGGGTATGAAGGAGGGGTGGGTGGAGGAAGCAGTCAGGCGTGAGGTAGGGAGGGGGTATGAAGGAAGGGTGGATGGAGGAAGTCGTAAGGAGCGAGGTAGGGGAGAGGGGGTATGAAGGAGGGGTGGATGGAGGAGGCAGTAAGGAGTGAGGTAGGGAAGGAGGGGGTATGAAGGAGGGGTGGGTGGAGGAAGCAGTCAGGCGTGAGGTAGGGAGGGGGTATGAAGGAAGGGTGGATGGAGGAAGTCGTAAGGAGCGAGGTAGGGGAGAGGGGGTATGAAGGAGGGGTGGATGGAGGAGGCAGTAAGGAGTGAGGTAGGGAAGGAGGGGGTATGAAGGAGGGGTGGGTGGAGGAAGCAGTCAGGCGTGAGGTAGGGAGGGGGTATGAAGGAAGGGTGGATGGAGGAAGTCGTAAGGAGCGAGGTAGGGGAGAGGGGGTATGAAGGAGGGGTGGATGGAGGAGGCAGTAAGGAGTGAGGTAGGGAAGGAGGGGGTATGAAGGAAGGGTGGATGGAGGAAGCCATAAGGAGCGAGGTAAGGGAGAGGGGGTATGAAGGAGGAAGCAGAAAGGAGGGTGAATGGAGGAAGCACTGGGGGTGTGACCAGGGGGGTTTGATTGAGAGGTGTGGGATTTGCAAGATATCATTAGAAGAGGAAAATGAGGTATTACACGTTGTGTGTGAGAGACAGCACTAATTAGCTCACATGAGCTGCCACAGGTGATTGAGGCAGTCTAATCAGGAACGGTGAGACTGACTTTTCACAAAAGTACTTGTCGAACGTGTACTATTCATAGACGTCATAGAGTCTGATCAATGAATTAAGGATTCCATGAGAGAGCCAACACTGTGCCCAGCACAGAGAGATTTTTTATATGTTTGCATACCGGCTGTTTTGGATGGAAGGAACTTTGGACTTTGTCTCACTCTGTGGCAAAATGTGTAAACCTTCCAAAGTCACATGTCTACAACTAGCACCAAATGATGAGTGATGATGGTGTAAATGCTGATAAGACATTTCAGTTATTTTTGCTCACTTCCCAATGAAACCTCATTCAGGTCAATGGAGCATTTTTGTTCGGTCTTCCTGGTATGTTTGGGAAAAAGCCATAGCATATGCACATTTTGATGTATTATGATGCATGTGTTGGCAACGCTCCACCAGAATGAGGAAGGAGAAGATGTTAGACTTGACTTTTACACAATTTTAATAGCTCATTTGATTGTTGAATGTGGATGTTTCCTACTCACTGAGCGAAGTTTAACCTACGTCCTGCAAGAGCTTATTGACTCAAAGTTGGGTCATTTAAAAAGGAAGTATTTTACCAGCAAGACTTATTAGTTTGTGTCAATCGACTTCTGAAAGTTTGCCTGTGCATGTCCACTAGTGGAACACTCTAGTACAAGTTTGTATTTAGTTTAGCTTTCTCTCTCACAAAAACGCTCCACTTCCCTTTTCTGTGCATCTTCTGTTTCTCCTTTTTAAAAAAGGAACTGAAAGCCATTATGTGGACTGTTTCATGAAAACAAACAAAAACGACCACAAAAAAACATGTCCCCTTTCAGTAGCTTAAACCTGCATAGTTCTCAGTATCTACATTCGCAGAAAAACACGAGAACAACTGCATGACATCTGGATAAACTTGTGGGCTGAAGAAGATTATTATTATACACTCAAAGCTCCAGAATATTGTGGACCGTGTAGTGAGATTGGTTAACAAAGATCCGGTTTAGAGGTCATGTAGATTCCACTACCACTATCATGATCCTTCTCGTGATACAGCAACAGCTAAAAAAGGACAGATGTGTCAAACATTACTAAAAACTCCCTGTATGCAAAGAAAGAAACTCCTGATTTACACAATGTTGACTTTTTCTCCACAAGAGAACTCAAATGAAGGAGCCTTTCACTGCTGCAAGAAGTTGACTTAGCAGCAGCTGTGGTGACAGGTCAGGAAACGCAAAATAAAGTCAGAAATCCTTTATTTGTATTGAAAACAGTTTTGCTGTTTTCGCCCATTGATGACAATGGTTCACGTCAAGTTTATTTTCCAAAATACGAAGCACTTTGACTAGTTTGTTTCAGACCAATGTGCTTTAGCTCTCATGTTATTGGATGGGGATATGCTACGAAGTTAATATGATGTTATGGTACTTTTTTTTAGAAATAAGTAGTTACACACCACAAAGCTCACGTAGTCCATGGTAATTACCCTAACCCATGATGATAGAATAAGACATGCCTATTTGTTAGTCATTTGGACACATTGGATCTTGTCTCTCAGAAACAGTTTTCCATTAAAAGCCAACACACCTTGTCTTTGCAATGCAAAGTATGCACGAATTATAGAATGGTTACTATCCCTAATGTGGTTGCCTGGTTGAGGAGGCCACTGTGCATGCATACATCTTGGCCCTCATGCCTGATGAACAGTGCTAGCTGGAGCTCACCTGATCTTGTAGTTGGGTAAGGTGTGTTTCTTTTTGATCACCCGTTTCAGCTGGTTCACTATGATGGAGGTGAGCTGAGGCAGCGGCCTTCCCTCGAACTGGGATTTCACCTCAAAGTCCACCAGCGGGTCCTCGAGGAAGGAGAAGGACCAATGGGAGAAGGGCATGCGCGTGAACTGCAGCCTCAGTCTACCCACCACGCGCCTCATCTTAACGAACAGGTAAGCGGACTTCCCGAAAACCAGCTCGACGTCGATGGCGAGGTGAAAGCCCCCGTTGTACTCGATGTCCACCTCGAAGTTGATTTCTTCGGGCATGTCGTCCTCGTTCAGCTGCACCGGCTTCACTAGGGTGGCGCTTTTAAACACCGGCAGCGACTTGCCCAGCGAGATGTCCCTGAGACTGAGACCCTCCAGGAGCCGACCCGCCGTCTTGGTCTGCAGCAGCTCCTCAAACTCCACCTTGATCTTTTTGGTGAGCCAGTGTCTAACGGCGGGGGTGTCCCGGAGCTCTCGGAATAGGAACAGGAATATGGCGTTTAGGAAATTGCACGTCTCGGGTCTGGCCGCGTCAGCGGGCTCACTGCCGGGAGGCGGCGGTTGTTGTTGTTTGGGGCTGCCGCCGGTGACAGCTGCCGCCGCGGCGGCCTCTTGCTGTTTAGGGGCGCTGACGTTCGGTGCCGTGCCGTCCTGCTGCGGCTGGCCTGCTTCGGCATGTTGGGTGTTGAAGTAATCCTTCAAGGCGTTCTCGGGCTCTACTTTGACATACTGCACTGTCCTGCCTATGGGCTCGGGGCTTCTCCGGTATATCAACAGAAACTGTAATATCAGCGTAACGACCGCACCGGAGACCGCGGAAATTAATATAACGTAAATCATGTCGACCGGTCGCCGTCCCGAGGACAACACGTTTTCATAATCGAAGGTTTAGCCGCGTTAAGAAAGCCAGTTCCACCTGGTCGCTCTGAAAGCTGCCATATCATCAGCTTCTTCCCTGAGCTTCAGGCTCTTCACCTGATTGGACAAACAGATTACGTCGCTGTGCGTGATGACGGAGACGGAATATGTGTCTTTTGATGCGTTCAAGGAATGCTGGATTCACCTTCTTTCACTAGAAAAACAGTTTAAGTTGACCTTTGTTTTAGCAGCATACGTCATGCGTTCTATCCAACTTGCCAAACGTGTGTAAGCACACTTGACTAATTCTGCAGTAACTCTGTCGGATGTTCTGTAAAATTGTATTATAAAACACCAGACATTCTATGCATATAAAAAATATAAAGTGTAAACAAGGCAGGAAGCGTTATACCAACATCCAAAATGTAATTGTCTTGTATGTTGCTATATGAAACATCTATTTTTATATGGTGAACAAGAACGTCAGTCGTTCATTAGAACCAATTGTCTTTGGCAGAGTAAAAGTCTTACCTCCTTAATCAATAGACACACACGCACGCTATTACGACACGGAAGCTGTTTTCACTTGCGCTGACCAGCTGGTGTCGCTGGATGAGGGGTTAGGAATGGCCGAAGTACTACTCTAAGGAACACACAATTCCCACAGTTTATGGAAAGTCTGTGGACATACATTTTAGACTGTGAATCAATGTGGCATTAAAGAAACATGTGTATTCTCAGTCCTACTGAATGGTGCACGAAGGTTTTCGCCGGTTTTACATAATCGGTTATTAAAGATTGCCGAAGTGAATTCCATTTCCGAGGGGACACTGAAGGCAGCATGGCTGCTGATAGGATGCTACCCTGGCATCACCAGGTGTTTCATTATTGTGAGTTGCCGCCGCTGGGCTGCTGTCGGTACGTCTTCTGGCTTCAGGGGGAGGATTACTGTTTGCTTTCAGCCGGACATCGTTATAGAGACATTTAATACCTTACCTTGAAACATTTACCTCCATGGCAGACGTCATCGACTCAAAAATGAGCAGTTTGAGGCTTTTTAAAGAATCATTTGGTAAGTCAGACACTCCAGTGTCCTTATAGACTCGCTCAATATATTCGGAAGTTTCGACATACAGTATGTTGAAGTGTTAACTATTTAATTAAAAATTTTCTTTTCATTTTTTTCATCTTAGTTAACGTTTGAAACTATAGGCTAACATTGAGACCTAGCTAAACGATCTTTTCATGCTGTATATTGTATTGGCTTTGTTGTAAAAAAAAATGTTTACCATTTGATCGATTTTAATTTATTAGCTTAGTAATGTGTTTGTATTGATACATATAACCTCTGATCTGCTTATGTCTGCCGTTCATTTGAGTGAAAACAGTAGGTGTTTCCTGGTCAACCATCTGTAACCACAATCAACAATGACAAACTTTTGGCATCATCAATAGAGATATGTGTAGTATCAAGTTGATCTCTCGACTGAAACTTTTCTATTAGCTTTTTTCTGGGGGGGGGGGGTAAAAGGTCCGTTGCCCTAAACGACACACACAAATAGATGTACACATTGATTTGGGGTTTTTCCCAAAACAACGAATCAAGGGATTTTTGTTTATGCTATTCAAAGATTTGACAAAGTAATAACCAGAATTGTAAATTGCATCATCTGTCTCAATGAACTCTGATTCTATTTCTTTGGTAGAAAGTAGTTCCAGTGAGTAGTATTCACAGCTTGTTTTGGGGATTATATTGAGTAACAAGAAAATCTGCTGGAAAAGAGTTATTGTCTTTGGAAATTGTTTAAAGGTTTATTAAGTGTCTTGTTTGTATTACTTTACTCCTAAAAATCAATTTAACCATCCACTTAGCACTTGATCGTGACTCCAGCATAGGTTGCAAGATGTGATCAGAGATAAGGTCACAGACGGAAGATAGGGCGTGACGGTAGAAATGTGTCCAGTAGAGGTTTTTAAATTCTCTTTTTTTTTTTTTACGAGAATGATGTGATTCTGGCAGACATAGAATATATACTTTGTTATTTTATTATTTTTATTTAATTCCATATTGCACCAATTAATTCTAATTTCTGATAACGACTAAGCAACTAAGCTATGGAGAACCTGAATAATTCTTTTAAGGCAATTTTTCATGAATTGAAATCCCACTGTTGTAAGACAAAAATGGTCGTAGCAACCTGTCAATCACAAGGTAGCCCCGCCCTAAAGCATACACTGGTGTATTTTACTCTAAATGGACCATAATTGACTAAATGAACACGGTAAATGTTAAATGGATTGTAACTGTAATCCTCTTGAGTCTACCAACATCTCAAAGCTCTTGAACACTACATGTCATCAGTCACCCATGCACACACTGATGACATCCACAGTGACACCTGCCCAATATCATCATTCATCATTCATGGACTAAATAATCATACACCGCAGGAACCGCCTTCAGGAGCAATTTTCGGGTATTGCCCGAGAACATATCTTTTGGCCGTTTGGATCCCCTTATCAGGTCACAATATGCCTCGAAACATGCAACTCTTCACTGTGCCAACAGTGTCATTTTCTCAAGATAGGATTGTTATCAAACTAATCAAACTCACAGTAATTGTAAATGGTGAAATGTTACTTAGTGCACCTAGAACATTCAGCTATTCACAAGTACTCCTCTGTGGTTTTTATGTGACTTTGATCACGGAGAAACATCTAGTTTTCTTTTGGGTCTAATTCAGTGCAGCTCAAAAAAACATGTAGACAAAAAGAGACAAAATAAGCCATCTTACACATGTAGCAGAGAGTTTGTACAAGGTGTGTGTGGACTTCAAAATGCCGTAAGTCAGCTATTGACATGCCATTCACCTCCATTCAAACTGGCAAACAGGCTCACAATCAAGCAAACAGCCTGTGACACAGAATAGAAACATGGGTGGTCAAAACAGAAAAGCTGGCTTCACCTGTGTGGAATTATGGCCCTTAGCACTACATTATGATGTGGTTTGTGTTTCATCTCTTGAACTTTACCCAGAACATGCCGTTACATGCCCCTGCATTCCCAGAGAGGGAGAAACAATGCTCAACTGATCTGGGGTTTGACTTACACTTGATACTTGGGTAACTGGCTGTAAGTCCTCAAACGTAATGTGCACAGTATTAAGAAGGATACCACCCAGGGGACAAGGTTTAGTTGTAAACGGGTAGGTTTACATTTTAACTAGAAATCAACTCCAACTTTCACTGCTGCATCAAGCCATAGGAAATCTTAATGAGTTCATTTTTTTCTACCTTCACGGCACCAGCAACTTTACTGAAGCCCTGATTGGGATAAGAAACCCATCACAGTGAGCAATAGCTTTCCTTTACATTTTAATATTAGTATGTGGTGATACTTGTCAATATGGGCCAAAATCTGTATGGAACGTTTAAAGTATGCCACGAAAAAAGCAAAAGTGGGTCCAACCTTCTATCAGCAAGGTGCACCTAATAAAGTGGCCGCTGAGTGCATATAGATCAATGTATAATGGTGTATAGCAATATAAACCTAAAATATAAAAACAATCAAACAGTAACACTTACACACACAATAACGGGATAATTTGTGTTCAATAGTAGCAAAACAGTAAATACAATGAAAAGTGCACAATATATACACAGTACAGTAAAATAAAATAGCAGAACATATTATATTAAAGATACTATGTACAGTGGGGTGGAATATGTATACAATTAAATTAGAAACTTAAATTAAGACAGTAGTGCAATGTTATTGATATAAAAAAAGCCAGTAGTGCAGTGCTTGTTGAAATAAACAAGGATTTAGCTGTTGATGTTGTACAGTCTTATTGCAGTCTGCAGGAAGCAACCTGTTGGAGAAGGTGCTCTGCTGTCCCTGCAGCAGGTGGTGAAGAGGGTGTCCTCCTCTCCACCACCTGCTCGGGATGCTCTTGTTGGCATCCAACGATGGCTCCAATGCTTAAGTTAAGGTCAGGAGTCCTGATGTCTTATTTATGAAGTTGCTCATCTGCAAATATTCTTTCGTACAAAGTTATAGAAATGTTACCACATAGAGCTTCTAACTGCAGTGAATAAGCAGCCACATCAATACAGCTGGGAATAGTGGTCTTAAGATACGTTTTTAAAATATATCAGGAAATGCTATATGCATCGAGCTACTATAAAATGGGTTTTGGTTGTGGGAGCTGAAACATTCTCAAAGTTCATAGCTTTGTGCACATTTATTTCAAAGCTTGTGTTTCAAGATTGGAAGTATGAAACCACTGGAGGTTGATACAACTAATTAAATAAATATGGGGTATTGAAAGGGTTGAACTTGGCCTCAATATGAAACGCTGTGTGGAGGAAACTAGCCTGCATCCTGAGCACAGCATCCCAACAGGGAAACATCGTGCTGTGGGGATGCTTCTTTGCAGAAGGTACATGGGAGCTACTCAGAATGAGGGAAAGATGGATGGAGGAAATCTGATCATTAATACAGCTATTTAGTCCATACATTTTTAACTGCTAACTTCTGTGTACCAAAAACTAGAATCTGTTTTTTTTTAAGGCGTGAGCTGGATCATTTAGGTTATTGAGCCAGATCATAGCCTGAGGCATTCCATTGAGTTGTCTTTCTTCATGATAATCTTTTGAAGTGAAGCAGAACAAGTTGCATCCCCATATGTTGGACTTAGCAATCCTTACCCACAGTCAATGAGAATTCGCTCTGGATAGATTTGAGTGACTTTTTTTGTTCCATTAAAACGTACACTACACAAAGCGGCCGTCTGAGGATCTGCACTCCATTGCTGTATTTGTGTCTCAGTAAAGCCAGAGCGAATATGCTTTGGGTGGGGCTAACAAGCCGCCCGTTTCCTGTGCTCCCTTCCTCCAAACGGCTCCAAGCTGCTCTACTCAATATCGCTCAGGGCTTCACTCAGACTTCCCCCATGTCCACTCAAATCGCACCACTCAGATCTCAGCTTCCTTTTCAAAGCACTTTCTCAACCATGTTGTTGAGCTCAAAACAGCCGATTTATTTAACAGTATGTGTGAGGAATACAGCCAGCTAATCTTTTCTTTTTCTTTTTTTAAATCAATTGAATTCGATTGGCAGACACTTACTTACACTAACTCCCATTGTCCACGTTGGTCCCATGTTCTAATGAGTACTTAATGTGCAGGTGTAGAGAGTGGATTAAATGCACCCAAAATCTATTTCATAATGTTAAATCAATTAGGATTCAGTTTAAAAAATGAATAAATCATATTTGAAATGATGCTGGTAATAAACAGTTCCTGTTCCCTAAATAATCCTGTTAAAACAAATTTCAATGAGTTGATTCTAGGTAGTTTACATCAGCTGATGGCTTAAAGCCCAATCGCACACAAATGCGAATACACGTTTCTGCCAATGAAAGAATTAACATAAGCATGTAGTTAGTTCAACTTTCCAATAAGCCACAAATTATTGATGAAACACGTATATATCCCAAAATAACTAATGGAGACTAATATAGACCATAGAAATAAAGAGACTGGAAGTCAAATTGGAGCAAAGTGCACTTGTGTAGGCAGGTCAGAGAGGACTAGGTAGGTAGGTGAAGGGGATTTGCCTTTCAGTGGCTTACACTGTCTGTCACTTCCTGTGTTCTCTGTTGTTTAAAAAAGTAATTCCATTATTTTAAAAAATCCACTGATAGTACAAGATAAGACAGTGGAAGAGCACCTTGTAAATCATGTAAAGATGTAGCTTCCTGGCAGCCAGGAAATGCCGCACCACACACTGGAAAAAACCTGTGTGTTTGTGCGTGTGTGTGTGTGTGTGTGTGTGTGTATTTTAAGGGATAGTACATGGGCCTACATATAAACGTCAGTATCATGACGCGTGCTCATGTATGTGGGAGGCTGTTGGTTGTTAAAACAAAACACTTGAATTACTGTATTTGGAGCTCAGCTTTTCAAAGTATATTTCTGTTCTTTAAGTATCTATGCTTTGAAAGATTACTTTAATGGTTCTACTCATTGGTTGGCTGTGCTAATATTGTTTTTTTGAAAGTGGTTTAAAAACTCTTTCCTCTGAAGTGAATCCAAAACAGCCATTAAACTGTAAGGTGACCTAAATCAAAATGCAAAAGGTGAATACTTTCTTACGTTCTTGCCACAAAGAATTAGTTATACAGACTACCTGTATTTTTCATATAGCATTTCCCCCATATCTAACTATGATACAAGGAATCTGTCTTTATGAATCCCCACAAGCAGAACGGGCACGTCTTATTCCACCTCAGGGTTGGTTTCTTTGAGATCTCATGATTTTATTTTATTTTGACTCTTTGTGTCACAATCGGAATCAAAATTGACTTTCAAATAAGACCTAATAATCGTTTTTTTCCTTTTTTTGTAAATTGAAAAGTAATAAGTTGTTGACTCCCAAGCCCACTGGTTCGTATGTTCAGTATTTAGTGTATGGAAGACACGTGTCTACTCAATGTAACAGTGTAGCTCATTATTGTGCTTTGATACGCTAACAATGCTTGTTAGTAGACTACTCGGATAGCTGGTTTGGCCTTTTAATTCGATTTTTAAAAATTGAATATCCTTATAATTGTAATGCTTTCAATGTGCCTAATGGGGCAACAGAGCAATGTTTTTAATAGGTTTGGGTCTCCTTAGCATAAGTCAGTATTTCATTGTACATTAGGAAACTATTAGAAAGCACAGAAAGACAAATCTAAAGGAAGAGGAAGCGTTGTAATATGCAGCTGCTCATGACAGATACAATGCCACAGTCCAAAATAATGACCACTTAAAACCAAGGCTCACTTAGCCCCATCCTGCAGCAGAAGATCTGCCTTTGTGTTGCTGTGTCCCAACTTGTGATCTATGAGTTAAATGTTGGTGCTGAATGGTTATTTCCTTGTTCTGAAGGAACGTTCATGTACTGAAGCTGGTTTACTCTTGTTGGGTAAATACAATCCTGCGAAGCTGACTTAAATCAATGTTCTGAAAAGGTACAAATGAAAGTCTTGATGTGTCATTACTACTTGGTGTAACTGCCTACTTCAACTTGTCCAACACGTCACAGTTACTACCAGGATATTGTCGTTGGCGGGAGGGTGTTTTTCTGTGCATCTCTGCGGTCGATGGTTTGGTGATGCGTAGGAAGAAGATGATAAGAAGAGAGGTGACATGAAACACCATATTGAAGCATTTCCTTTTTTTGGTAACAGACAGAAGCAGCTCAGAACCTGTAGAGGACACAGATACCACCAGCTTTCTGGCAGAATTTGTAAGCTCCTTTTATTTATCTTTCCTCCATTCATGTTGTATACCTGCCTCATTGTCTTGACATGTCTCCATGCAGTTTGCTTAGCACTGATTTCGCATTGTTCTTCCTCAGAAAGGACTCTTACGATAATCCCCTAGAAATGTCCAATAACTGTGCTGTGATTGGTCGAGCCCGAGGGCTCACTGAAGAACAGGTTGCAGCACGCGCTTTTCTATCTTGTTCTTCCACAGACTACATCTTGAATGTTGTCTCAGTGGTATGAACAGTTTCTCTCCTGCCCTTTATTCATGTTGTCTTGTCTCTTCTTGTCTCTCCCACAGTCCCTGGAGGCCAATTATCCCGTGCAGGTGACCGATTGTAATGGTAAATATGGTTCCTTTTGCCAAGCCTATAATACAAGCTGTATGTTCTCAAATAAAACACAGTTAAACTGCATTGTGAGTTGTGTTAGTAGGGAAACATGTCTTAAACACGCTGGGATTTGAACAATTCTATTTGTATAGAATAAACATGTTTTAGTAATTATTTAAGTTTATATTTAAGACACCAACAGTAGTATCCTATGTGAAAGTCGTATGACTCATCCACTTTATGTAGACTATGATCAGAAACACATTTGAGAAACAAAACGTATGGGAATATGATTTGAGGTCAACTGAGACCAGGCCACTATTCAACAGTAAATTGTAAAGAAAGTTCAAACCTATTTTTCAGTGGTTATTGATATTCCTGCAGTGTCTCCTCTAATCAGGATGCACTGTAATGTGTCTCCAGCAGATGCTGTTACACTTCACCTGAGCTCCATGCCCTCTGGATTCCTGAGCCCCTCAGACAGAATAAGACAGGTCCGTATCCTTTGATACCACCTTAGGTTGGACCTTGCCTTCATCTTTCACAGAGAAGTTCCACCTAGACGTCAAACAAAATAGTGTTGATTTATACAAAATGGTGCTTTGAAGTGGCAAGAAAAGCTTTATTTCACATTCTCACTTTTGCATCCTAACTTCTTTTTGTCTAAAAAGTCCGGTAGTTTATAGTTGTTGAGAATTTAACCACAAACGTGGGGTAGAAGCATGGTATAGCTACATGATCTATTTAAAGTATTTATTGGTATTTTTCGGAAGTTCATTGGTTGAGCATTTTAGGTGATTCACGTCTGCATTCAAATTGACAACTAAACTGTGGGCCTTTTTCTCTTTAGATTGGTTCCCTCACAACAGACCGTCTGACATTTACATCATTTCTCAAAAAAACTTATTCCAGCTTTTCCCCATATATTTGAATGAGTATGTAACATTTTAAATAGTTGGGAAGAGTCAGAATACTGTGAATCATACAGAAAATACTATTTGATGCACAGAAGCTTTCCATCTATACGCTGGCATTTATAGATAAGCATTAAACAGTTATCTACTTAATACGTTGGCATTATAAACAGCCTCTAAGATTGAAAAGATTTGCACCAGAAACCAGTGAAATCATTCAGTTTTTATTCTATATATTACCGCCACGCACCTTCACTTCACTGTCTAACAATATGTTGTGCATTAAATAATATATTGGTGTGCTCTCCAAACATATGACGGCCTTCAACCAATCAGAAACCATCACCAGTACCTTTTTTTGTCCTGAGGCAGAGCTGTACTCTGTGGGTGCTTCCTCATATTCACTGGGTGAGAACACAGGATGTGGTTTGGTACCGATGAATTGTGAGTGATGCTAATAACACAGCAGGAAGAAAGAAAGCAGAAGGAATATCAACGTCATTCTCCACCATGCAGCTTTTAAAGCAGTACATTCTAAACATCAGTCATCAGTGGGACGTGGGGTCCATTCCAGTCCGCCCACTCACCAACACAACGTAGTAGTGTCTGGATTCTTGTTTTGTGCAACAATGCTTTTGTTTACCTCAACGTATCCACAGTCGGAGACTCATATGAATAAAACTCTCTTCTCCTGAAGTTAGACAAATGAGCCTGTCAACACGGAAAAAAGGGTGTAAATGAAACAGTTTTGATGAGCTTTCAGTTGGATTCCACAGCGTATTTGGCTCTACAATAGTAGGCCCACATGTCAGGCCAAAATACTAAGGGAATCGTACCAGAATAGATGGTAAAAGTAGTGAAACCCAGCACATACCCCCAATATAATCTATCTACATTAAGTAAAATATTAAGGCCAAGAATGAAAGCCCACGATATTTAACTTATGAATAGAGAACGTATTTATTATTACTTTCACTGTCGGAATTAACTTAAGATTGAATTTGTTCAACAACAAAGGCAAGCAGTGACTTAAATCCAACACTTGTTTTTAAAGAATTTATAAAGAAAGCCTTTGCAGATTGATTGTCATTGGTGGATTGAAGTCCTCTTTCTCCCCCCAGTGGAGCATTAATGGCCAGTGTTATTGTCGAGGCAAGTGTAAAAAGCAACAGAATAGAAGAAGAGGAAGAAAGAAGGAGACACATTTTATGGAAAAGAATGGCTCTCTTCAAAGAGGCATGGGGGCAACTAGAGGCCGTGACCCATTGCCATGTGGACTACAGTTTGGAAGCTTCAAGCTGGTCATTTTGGCCGCCACTACCTTTTTTTTCACACTCAGTTTATATCTTCTATTATGAGCTGAAAATGAAGGTTAAGATGAGAAAACGGACAACTCCCAGACAAGACGACAAAGTGATAGTCCCTATTTTTCATTGAGCATATGAAAAGAAGTAAACGTGGTATTAATCATTTGTGTTTCTCTACATTGTAGCCAGTTCAAGATGTTGAAGAACACACTTGGCCATCATCTTCACCAGGTATATGCATCCATTGCTCAATCCTCCTGCTTTCCAATTGTCTTTATATAGTGGTGGATTCTTTTTGAAAACATATCATATTTTTAACGGTCAAATAACGGCCACAATGTTATATTACATTTTGCACGTGACACACATTAAGTCGGATGCAAAGGCGGAGCAGTACACTGTCTCACTTTCCCTAGTGTAGCGGTCAGTGTCTACCCATGGACACATGGACAACAGAGGTAGTGTTTTAGAGTGTTAGAGGCACCCTGAGATCAAAAACGCCCCACGCTGCACGTCATGTGACGAGAAATTATAGCCGGTGGATATCTTATCTTTTCTAATAAAGGAGAAGATTGTCACTTTAGCTCGACGAGTTTGCTGGCTTGACCCTCTCCACCCAACCCCATCACAACATCATCTGGTTTAAAAGTCAAAGTGACAGACCCATTAAGCAATAACGGGGACAGGGATGTGTGCACAAGATGACAGGGACACCCTAAATGGCACCACTTTGGGATAGCCTTGAGCCGTTGGATAGTTTAAGTGACTGAGTAAATGGATTAAGAATTGAACTAAACTTCAGTTGAGATATGTATTTCATTTCAGATTTTACTGCAGTATACTGTAATTTGCAATATACACATTATGTTTCGCTAACCTAATCTTTCTCGTCCATCTGTGAGCATAGACTTTCCCAAAGAACTACAGTTACTCAAGAGCCACTGCGAAAGGTGCAGCTGCCCAGCACCTCCCCCCAAGATAAGTGACCTCATGAACGACAAGGATCTCCTGGACTTATTGCGGCTCAAGCTGGATCCAAATCACTGCACCATCAAAAACTGGAAGAACTTTGCAAGTCGCTGGGGGATGAGCTATGATGAACTGACCCTGCTGGAGCACCGGACCCAAGGCTCCCTGTCCCACAGCCCCACCCAGGAGTTCTTGCTGCGCTACAACCAGAAGACGGTCAACGAGCTCTCGGAACTCTGCCGCATGTACCAGCGCATCGATGTGCTGCGACTGCTGCAGAGCTGGATGGAGAAGGACTGGCCGTCACGCTGGCAACATACTCATTAACTCCATGTATGTTCGCCTTTGGTCAGGAAACTGTAAGGGAACAATAAAGGCTTATCTTTAGGTTTGAGCCCAATGTCTCCACAAAGCTTTGGATGGGTTACAAAGAAACTTGGAGATGGCATTCTATTCCCCTCGGGATGAATTGTAATTAAATCGGTAATCCTCCTTTTTTTCTGGAGCGCTATCCGCAATGACTCATCAGTCTGAGCTGTACTTCTAATTCTAACATGCCAATTTAAGATGATGAACATAGTAAACAGTATGCCTGCTGAACATTGACATGTTTGCAGGTTCATCGTGTGCATGTCAGTATTCACAGAGTTGTCAGCAGTCTTAATCGATGTGATTCACAGCTGACTGCATATTTCTGGAAAGTAAACAAGGGTAGAAGTCAGAGCGTTTCTTTTTTATTAA